>NC_084518.1:22177378-22437378 GCF_024500385.1 Phyllopteryx taeniolatus
TAAGTCTGTCGTTAGTTCTGTTATAATTACACGCAAAGAACGAAAAGGCAGCCAAGTGATCGATCGGGTCTTAGTTTTACAACGAAACTGCTTCATTCAAAACGGACGCAGAAACGCGTGGCAAATTCCTGCCACTTATTAACTGTTCGACTGGTTGGAACTTCTAGATTCAACAACGAACTCGACACCGGTGGCGGGAAAAAAAAAGAACAATTTGCATGACTTACTTGCGTGGAGTCGGTCAAAATGTATTTCCAAGAGAAAGTGCTGCAGTCGAGAAGCCTCCCTGTGGACACGCCCCCTCATGCCAAACGATAGCCCGGCCAATCACATCTCCGAACGGGGATCAGAAGACAGCGCAGACAAGAGGCTTTGTCCAATCGGATCGGCCCGTCTGGTGGCGTCATCAATCCCCCCACAACATGCAGAAGATGTTGTGAAACACCTGAATATGAATATAAATATTTGTATATATATATGGGGTCATGTGCACACAACAAATGTCTCCTATATAAATGTTGATTTGTCTTTTTTGAAAGATTAGTTTTCCTGATCCAGTGTATCCTCTTGTTGCTAGGCAGTAGGTAAAATTCTTGGGGGACGTCAGCTGCCCCACAGTGCCGGACAGAGAAAAAGTCATACTGCGCGCTCCAAAACATCAATAGAGAATAGATCATGTATTAACTTAATGGTGCAATCAAATCACTGTAATCTGGACATAAAACACACTGGCGTAAAGCACATAAACACTGCAGATTAATTGACACTGTGGTTCATGAAATGTGCTTGTTAGACGTTACGTTAAAAAACAATCCTTCATTTAGTCATCAGATTGCAGGACCAAACAAAATACTGTATATGGATCCACATTGATGAAGTCAAGCTTTTATTCCTACTAATAAATGCAAACATGACATAATGCTCTGCTCCTCATTAACTGCATTACATACAGTAAGTATTTTGAGTACCATCGCATCTTACAAAAGCCTAAGATGAAGTATGTGACTAAGTAGTCTGCTTAGTAACTGTTTTATTAGTGCCTGGGAGTTGGTTGGATTGGTCAACAACGTCAGTTTTACTGTATTGATACACCAATATGTCACGAACGTTTTATGAATGCCTTCATGCTATAACTAACATTTAGCAGTACACCTAATGAAAGAAGACTCCAGTGTCTGAAATACACCCAGCGGTTTTTGCACGCGCTCTGGTTGGCTACTTAGTGCTGCACTTGGAGCTTTAACCTCGTTCACAGATCACTTCAATGACGCTTTGCTCCATCGGGGCAGGATCCAGGCACCGGTGGGCGGAGCTTCCCACGATCTCGTCCAGCAGGAAGTGTACCAGATTCTCGTCAGACACGAAGCGCCACAAGTACATCTGCAAGTAGTGACAGTCAACCTGGATTTGCTGCAGCCCGTAGCGGCCAAACGTGCGCAGCCGGACGCACTCCAGGAATGTCTTTAAGCTGATTTTGATGATTCCCGTCATCACAGAAACCTGAAACAGAGGAGGAATGAGAGTAAGAGCCATTGCGTGCGTGTGCGTGCGTGCGTGCGTACACACCTTGTTGAACTCCACTGAGCTGAAGATGTCAATCCGCTCAGAAAACAGCTTGTGTATGTTGCTCAGCAGATTAGTGTCCATTGGAGCACTGCAGAGAGAAAAGCAAAAATGAAACAATTCTATTCAAATTCACTTCCCGGCATTCCGTCGTGTACTAGTACATACATCTAGCTAATTAGAGTGAAGAAGATATTCAAGCACGCTACTGCAAACTATTAGATACATCATTATCCCCTGCTTGTTTGTGGTTCACCATTGACAAATTCACCAGATTCTAGTGATTTTTGTGCTATTTCTGAAACACGGATGGCACTTAAGCCCCCGTCTAATAGGAAAGTAGTACATTGGTGTGAAGGAACTACAGTATGCTGAAGCGATACATCTGGAATGAGAGACAAACGGATGGGGAGTATTTTAGCCTTCGCCATGTGCCGCACATTTTTTTTTATTTTATTAATTTATAGGAGGACCGTAGTTTGTGGTATATTTACGGTTGAAACTTTTGGTCTAGGCAATTACTCTGGGTCATTCACGGCACGGCTCGGTCCCTATTAACGATTTAATGCCTCTGTGACAGAAAGAATCCAAGTACAAGGACGCAAGTACTTTACTAGACTACAATAATATAAGAGTAGCAGCGATACAAGCAAATAGCAGGTAAAGCAAATAAACGGAATCACTATAAATATGAGCTAGGCGCCAGCACACTCGCGACCCGAGTGAGGAGAACACATTGATATTTAGGTATTCTAAATAGTCAATATCTATTGCGCAGTGCTGAAAACTACAAACATTTCGTCCTTCTCACTTTTGATGTTCAAGAGGTCCCCCTGGTGGCCTCCAAATGACGGGACCGTACCTTGGCGTGTAGCTTGCAGCGTAGCGAGTTTGCTGCCTTGAGCTGCTGTAGACCGAGAAGGTCCTTTTGCTTGAATCACTGCTGTGCGCTTTCCTCACACCTTCCTCGTACAGAAGACCCACCTAGAGTGACACAGAGGATGTAGGCGGCCGGCTTAAACGTAAGCGAGGACGCTGCTTGAAGGCCAAATACGTCACCTGCACGTCAATCGAGGTGGTGTCCTCCACAACTCTCTTCATCACCGCACGGACATTCCGTGGCTCGATAGTGTTGACCCAGTCTCGTGTTTCGACGCTCTTTCGAAGCATCTGGGAAATAATTAGGCCTTGAACCTGCAAATATGAACACAGAGACAGATTGTAAGAATTGAAGTGTAAAGTTGCGATAATCCTTTTTTTTTTTTATTATTGGAGCTTCACAAACAAGACGAAGACTCGACTAGACGAGCTCAGTGGTCAACAAGTCTGATTTGAAAGATAACCATTCTATGTTCAGATTGGTTAGTTAAGAGGGATTTTCGAATATTTTGCCCTCAACATGAAGTTCAATCAATAGAACGACACAGTGCACTTCGAAAACCCTGCTGTCATCACAATATTAAAAATGGCAATGACAACAAAAAGTCAGCAAGATTATCTCCAGAAAGACAAACGTGTGTCTTTGATTGAACTGACGAAACCAATGTTTTGGCCAGTTTATCTGCATTGCAGTAACAAATCAAGTTTCCTCAGTAGGAAGAGTGACAACCTTGACATAATGGTTGAGTAGTTTCTGTGCTGCCTCCCTGGCTTCTGCACATAGAGCAGTGACGGCCGTCACTGGACTGTGGTGCTGAAAAGACATTTCGCTTGAAGTTCAATTACATGAAACGATGAGATTAGGTTTCCAATAAAAGTACAAGACGACAAGCTATGACCTGTGCTAGGAACTGTTCGTCGGTAAGCGTGAGGATGTAAGAGATTGCGGAGGTTTCATAATCCAGGCAGAGTCGAGAAAGGAGCAAGAGGAGGGCCGGCGGGGTGGACCCTCCCTTGTCTCCCGCACTCTCGCAAAACTGCCGAGAGGACTGACACACAAACTTTATGAAACTCACAACCAGGCTCTCGCGGACGCCCTGGCAGCAGAATTCTCCCTACAAGAAGACAAAAGCATCAGACTTGAGTGCAGGCATGGAACTGAAGGATGAAGTCGCATTACAAAACACGCAACACATCTTGGTCATTAAGGACACAATCAAATGGGCCTTGATTGCTCACCTTAAAGTAGGGCTTATTGGAGAAAGTGATGTCCTTGGCTGTGAACAGATGCACAGATGCCAACACTGACTTGATCTGATTTAGAATAGAAGCCGACAGGGAGGACAGCAGCTCCGGGAGGCCGGTCGGAGCATCTCTGCCAGATGCCGGACCGCCCAAATGAGACCCGCCCCCCGGAGCAGCCAGCGAGAGGCGAGGCGTCGCCAGGGCCCGCCTCACGTCCGTCAAGCTGTCCACGTAGAAGCTCTGGAGAGCGGCGAGATACTGCTTGACTCGCTCGGTCGCGGCGCGCATCACGATCTCAGTGCCTCGGTTGGGCACAGAGGAGCCCGGCAGCAGCTTGGCCACAGCCTGGAGTCGGCGGTGGAAGCGGTCCAGGGCGCGGACCAAGAGGGAGTTGTCGGCGACCCCCTTTTCCTCTTGGATCCTTCGCTCCACAAGTGAGAAATATCGAGCGGCCAGATCATCCACGAAGGCGTGCAGCTTGCTATTGGCCATCTGAGGAATCTTTTTGGACGCCGGCTCGCCTGTCTGAGCGCGGTTGACGAACAGCTCTTGATAAGACGTAATTACTAAACACAAGCAGCTGACAAACTCGTTACAGCCTCTGTCGATGAACTCCAGGATGTCGGAGTTGGAAGCGGGCGACGGTAGGGTGCCGGCAGGTGGCGAGCCAGCGGCGGCGCGAGGTGAAGGCCTTCGCCCGGGAGCGTCCTTCACGGCTGACGCGGACGGGCTCGGTCTTATCTCGGCCTCCAGGCTCCGCAGGTCCAACGTTAGGCGAGAGCCCGCGTGGCTCAGGAACTTTTCGCACAGCTCCTCCGCGGGCTCCTCCAACTGCAACAGCAGCTCCACGCACTCCGAGAGGTCTTTGGCACTCGAGCCGCCGTCCCTGTGAGCAGAACAAAACGCAGCTCTCTATCATCACATCACAACTTCTGCACATTTCTTACTTTGTGTCACAACAAACAACAATGGTGAAATTGAACTCTGAATGACACCCGAAATGAGGGGGTCATTTCAACTATGTAGCCAAGAGCACAGCGAAGAAACAGAAAACGCACGTAATGGTTTTAGGGGCGAACTATGCTGAATTAAGTTGAGGAGCTTCATTTAGACAAAGGTGGTGCTTTGCGGCCATCCCGTGGCATATTGGTGACAAGGAAATACATTGAAATTAGTTGAGGATTTTCATTTCGACAAAAGCAGTGCTTTGCTGCCATGTTGTGGCATATTGTTGCCAAGGAACCATGTTGAAATTAGTTGTGGAGCTTCATTTCGACAAAAGTAGTGCTTTGCCATCTTCTACCCCTTCATGAGCATTTGCGACATGTACACACCTCCTCCAACAGGCTGCAATGTGTCATTAAGTTTCATACGTTTCACTAAAACGTGAAGAATAAGAATGTCCTTAATCTGCATTTTATTTTTTATTTTTTATTTTTTTAAATCCACACCAATGCGGATGCGTTGGCGGTCGATGCGAGAGTGGTTTAGATGCAATCCGCATCTCATGCTCTAATTCCTCACCGATTGAAACACTGGATTATTAAGAGTTGAGCCACAACATGTGTCCTTACGGCGGGATTGATTCTTTTCCTCATGACATCTCGTTTCAGTTATTCCGTCGGCACAATCTCGTCAGTCACCGCGCCGCCTCGCCACTCCAGAAGACTGACCTGAACTTCTGCCGAAGCTCCTGCGCCAGCTTTTCCATGATGGCATGGCAGTCGTCCTGGATGCCCTTGAAGGAAGGAAGGTGGCTGTATTGCTGCAGCACACAGCGAGCGCGCCGGTGGGAACTCACTGCTTGAGCGTAGGCCTGCAGCTCTAAGCACTTGTTTAATCTGGCAGGCAGTTCAAACAGAAACTGCAACTTCCTTAACAAAGCGTGAACCCCTAAGGAAGACGGAAAGACAGCGGGACAACAAAAAACAACACGTAAGCATAGCGCCACCCGCTCAACCAAATGACAAAGTTCCGGTGTCTTACCTGAGAGTTTGGTAATCTGCGCATGCTGGTCTTCAAGGGTACCGCTGATGCGAGCACTAAAATCAGTGATTGCCGCCATGTTAGCGGAGAGACAGTCCATTTCATCCTCCATCTTTTTGAAATCATTCTTCATCTTCCTTATGGTGTCTGCAAAAAGAAAAGAGCAGATGGTTGGGTTTTATCCTCGAGTGGACAAAGCTTTCCAACGGTAATTTGAAGTCGAAGGTCCATTCCCTCACCTGTAGCCGATATGAATTTGTTGTAGTTTTCGTAGACCAGTGTCTGCATGTCACTATCCAAAGAACGGATCTGCTTGACCATGCAGGTCTCCTGGTCCATCAGCTCTGCAAGAGAGCATTCTCTTCGAAGCTGAATTGGAACAGAAAAGGCACATAATGGTCACTTGTCAGCCACGCCTACAATGTAATTGAAGCGGAACTGCTTTGGTCAGTGGTCGATGAATTCTCATCGCCCGGCTGAAAATGTATTTAATGTGCATCGGTTGACTTTGAGATGACATCAACACATCCAAAGCCATAATCACAACGATTTAGGGACGTGGGTGAAATTTCACGACGAACCTAAAATGCGCTACTGTATAATCTTTGCAGGAGAACTTCCGAACACCGAAAGCCGTCGAATATGGAAATGTACATCACTGCAAACTGCCACTAAAACAAACATGTTTTGACTTTTCTGACAGTGTTACGAATGCGGTTGTGGCCAGTGAGTGGCGGGATCGTGCACTTGTTGATTATCAGTATTGTGAAAGGAGGCGTCCCCTCACCTTGTTGAGGTAGTCCTCGGGGTCAAAATGCGGCCCGTTGATGTCACACGGATCCAGGGACTGCGGCTTCTCATCGGCCTTCCCTTCTTCGTTGAGCCCGTAGTAGAGCTTCAACATGCCGTGCACCTTCCGCTTCCTCCCGGAGTCGTCGCAGACCGGGCCTTCAGCGTCCATTGACAGCAGTAAAATTAAACCTACAAGTCAGGTGACGAACATCCAGCTAGCTGTCGACTGCTAACTGACCGAAAGCGGAACCCGGGTACAATGGACATATATCGCAATATCCCTGAAGCACCACTACTTATTTTCACGTCAACCGTTTCCAAAGAAAAAGCTATATACTGTAATTAACAGCTGATAGTAAAAATATTGAACACACTTCCGGACGCGTCCCTCGGTAGGCGTTTTATTTGTGTCGCCAAAGAGTTATTAGGTGCAGCCAAGAGGAAAGCTTATGCTACCAGCAACGTTGTACTTCCGGGTAATAGACGTCGGTAGGCGTTGCATTTGTGTCGCCAAAGAGTTATTAGGTGCAGCCAAGAGGAAAGCTTATGCTACCCGCAACGTTGTACTTCCGGGTAATAGACGCGGAAATGAACAACGGGCGGTGCGAATGGTTAATAATGCAGACGAAACATAATCGTGGCTCCTAAATCCAAATGAAGATGAGGCACTTCAGGAAGCTGAAAAGACCAAAAAAAAACAAACAAACAAACAAACAAACCTACAAATACAAAATAAAGTGGGTAACTTTAATTGGTAAAATAATCAAAATTAGACAAATCTCTATCTGCCTCCGGGAAAATATTGCAAGACTAACAAATCCCGACAAAAGTCATTAAAAATAGTTACGACTAAAATGCAGTTTCAATTGAAATTAATACATCCCATGTAAAAACTGTACACTTAACTAAATGATAGAGGTGAATGCTGTAACCAAGAATTCCCGTGTACTGGCAGAAAGAATAAATAAAGATACTGCACTCGGGAGAAATACCCTGTGTATACACTTGTCTCCCTTCTCAGGTTGGTTGAATATATGAAAATATTTGTATTGTCTTGTTAGACTGGTTAGTTTACAAAGACAAAGCAGCACATTTGCAGTAGAACCCAGCAAGCTTGACCTCAAACTCCATAAGCACCAGTAAAATATGTGCATCTTGAAATGTAAAAAAAAAAAAGTACAACCGCTGAAATTTATATTTATCATTTGAAATAAACATTATAGCAATTATTTAATAACAGCTAGAAACTCACTTACTCTGAAGGTACAACTATGCATGGTCGCAATTACTTCCTTACACTCACTCTGTATTAAGTACAATTGTTAAAAGTACACTCTTAATAGCTATGATGGAAAAAAAATAAGGGCTAATCATCTGTTTACAAAAGAATGGCATAAATATTGGGACAGTAAAGTTACAGGCTGACTGAAGAAACAATTCAGTGTCTTCCTCCCACCTATCAAACTCATGTCACCAAAAGGAGAGAAAAGTGAGTTGAATGTGGAAAATAGTTTAGAAAGTACACAGTTCACTGGTCAAAAAAACAAATCAAAAAAGCCAAACTCCACTGACAGCAATCTGGATCGATACAAACGGAACACAAACGTAAAAGGCACTCGATGCTTCTGCAAAGTGACTGAAGCGCAACCACACGACTTCAATCATGTACAAACCCATATACATGAACATGAAAATGCTAAAATATACAAATCAAAGGATTTATAAAGAGTGCAGCCTTATAGTAAATGATGATATGAATTGGAATGCCTAGTCTACAAAGTGACATGCATAGTATAAGTTAGCAACAATGCCTGCGACTGTGCCAGGTTGGATACATACTTTGGCGAACATGAAAATGTTGAGTTGGTTGCAGGGAAATTAAGGAACTTGACATTAGTATGGCTTAAAGGACGATGTGTGTTGAAGTTGCAAGACGTAGGCTATAGTATTACTTTCTTTGATGCCCAATTGAGAGGTGGTATTGTTTGCACATACAGTGTGTTTAATGAGATGCCTTTGCTCTGATTTTCTGAATAGCATGTTCAAAAGTCAGTTTAACAAGGGAAAATAAATACCGTTCCCATTAGCTTATTGCAGCATTCTTTCTTTCTTTTTGCAATGAAAATACATTTAATCATCATGATGTTATTTTGAAATGTTTCGTGAACTTGCCGTTTCACAACTACAATATACTTGGAATCTTAAGCTGTAATGTCACCTGCTCTTTCCATCCAGCCCCAGAAAGTGCCAACGTCAGCAAACACTAATACTGTAGTGTAGACACATCAAAATGAAACGTTCGTCGAGCATTGTCTCATTGCTGACCTTCACTGGAACAAGGCACTATGCGTTCTATAGACTTGAAAGGATTTGTCCTGCAATTCTTGAGGTTACGTAGTCTTACGATGGGCTTTACTCATGCCGTCAAGAGTTGCAAAGGAAAAAGAGGTACTCGTAAGTCAACTGTGATGCTGAACTGAGGTTTTTGAATGTTGCTCATGAGTCAAAAGGTTCATGCAACAGTCATTTCTATAAAGGCTTTTCTCAGTGTTCAACACTTGATGCATTGTACACGTGTGACCCTTTGAGGCACATCAACTAACAAATCACTCGGTGTTAACATTAATATATCCGCGAAATGTACACAACGTCATGAGATAAATATGGTCAAAATATGATCCCTCACTTGGTCCAATGTGTGTTCATGTTTTTTGTGTCAATCTCCAGTCAAACATCTCCTTTAAATGTTCTGTTTTGGTCTTTGTGAGCAGGAGACCGTGGTGACAGCGGGTGACTTTAACCTTGCTCCAGACTCTCTGTCACTTGCACGGAAGAGTATATGGGTGCAGATGCCTGTCGAGTGAAAAAGGATGCGGCTCTTTTGGGCTTTAAGCATTTGATTTCTTTTCCTAGAAGAAAAGAATAGACAAGTTTAGTCACGTTTTTTTTTTATATTGACTTGTCTTTGCATTGTAATCAGTGCTCACCGTTGTCAACGTAGTTGATGGTGTGAAGCGAATGGACCCGGCTGCACACGACGCTGCTCTGCCGACGCAACATCCCGCGCCGTCCGCCGCGTCCATTCTTGCCCCTGTCATCTTTGCCGGACGCTTGTTGTGACAGACTTGCATCGCCGTCTGTTTCTGCTGCAGCTCCTCCCTCAGACACGGACTTCAGCTCCACGCAAAACTCGATGAAGCCACTCATCAGCTCTGCCTGTGTGTGTGTGTGTGAGAGAGAGAGAGAGAGAGAGAGAGAGACTTCAGCTGGAGCTTAATTTTGTCAAACAACTTCTCACCATCACCTGCTAGTTGTTAGGCTTCTCATAACAACAATTAGGAAGTGAGGCTTTCCTCTTTTCGATATTAAACAATTGTTAGGTTTGGGTATCAAGTGTTAACTTCAGTATCCGTCACATCAGTACAATACGTATTCTTGGATATGGTTTTAAGCGATCTTCTACAGCTTTGCATTGATCTATTTTTGACTTCTGCTCTAACAGACGCCGCCATCCTTCATTTGTGTATATATATATTTATTTTTTTAAATCAACAAATCTCTGACAAATCGACAGGTGCGACCACGAGGTAGCTTAACTTTGCCGTAACCACTTTACTAGCAAGTGGTACAGTTTGAGGGTGTTCAAGTAGCCTTCGTTTACGTAAACATAAGTGAGAGTTCCTGACAAAGATGGCTTGTTATGTTGGCTGGTTGTGTTATGCGCGCCGCAGACTCTCCTGCGGACGCTGCACTTTTTTCAGTCTGCCAGCATTACGTTATTCAATAATGCATTATTCAAATGTAGGAATCGATTCAGAATCCTTTACGTCAACGTCGCAGTGGTTCAGAGAATCAATTATTTCTCCCACCTCTAATCCTAAAATACACAAAGGGAAATACGAGAAGACAATTTACTCACTTGTTTGGAGTAAATCTTCAGCAACTTGTTGACCGGAGTGCCATCTTCATTGCCATCGAACTCGAGCCACAGAATGTGCGAGTCACTTTCCTCCTCGGGGTAGCTGTGGTCCCAGGAAAGCTCATTGAAGCGCAGGCCGAGAAGCACGTGCTGCACCGACGTGTGTCCAAGAAGACGAATCAGTGTTGAGGGTGGGGAATGTCAACTGTCTTCATGAACTTCACAAAGCGCACAAATAAAGAGCACCCACTTTCTCCTTGACGTCCATCACGTAAACTCCCTCCAGGGAGATGCAAACACTGACAGCTTTGCGTTTCAACCTCTGGAGGATCCCTTGGACCGGTTTGTCAATCTCCCCATCAAAGAAAGCACACCTGGTTGCACAGTTCATAAAGTTGACAATTCTCTGAGGTGTTAGTGATGACGATTTTTTTTTTGTCTTTTTAGTGATTACAGGATCTCTCACCCATAATAAGGCAGAGAGTGACAGGTACTGAGGTACTGCTGTAGAATCTCTGAGTGTCGCTGAGAGTCTCCGGATACATTGATCTTTATGTACTCCTCCAAGAGATTCTGCTCCAACCCTGCCTGACGGCTCGACTTCCCTCTCAACGTGGAGAATAAACCTCCACCCCCTATGGCCACATGCGCCGGAAGGAAAGAAGACAGCTTCTTCTCACTGTGCGTGGACGAACACAAGATCACTGTGAGCAGAACACATCTACACTATAGTTGAATTGACAACAAGAGATTCCATTGACACAAAATCTGCCTGCAATACAGGAACAATGTAGTGTGGAGTGCAAATTTGCAAAAATGCAAATCATCCTCCTACAAAAAGTGTTTTTTTTTTTTTTTTTAAATGGCTGTGGACTTCCATCACATTAGGCCCACCACACACCGAGCGGCGCAGCCGAACGCCACTGAACTGTCGCAACTAGTTCACACGAGTGGCTGAACTTCGGCCACTAGTTCTACTGCGGTTCGGAATTTGAATCGCAATTCCCCGATGTAACGACCAATCAAAAGTGAGGAGGAGGAGGATAAGCAGTTCAGAAAATCAATGGATGGATGAATGAATAATACTTGGATCGAGGGACAGGAGTTTGGTACATTTAAACACACGGCTAAGGTGCTATCTTCGAAGATTGGCAAAGATTCAAACGAATAGCAGCAAAGACTGACCTGAATGCGTTGGCTGGTCGTGTTCCAGCCTTTACTTACCGTATAGTAGTAGTCAATTTCTGCCTGTCCAGGCCTGTCCCCTCATCAAGAGCAAGACTCAAGGCTCCGAGAGAGGCCCAGTGTTCAGGATCGCAAGGGTATCGTCCACTGATGATGTTGCTCTTGGCCTCATCGTACAAAAGTCGGAGCACTCCCTCATCTTCTATCTGCCAAATGATTCAACATCAAAATTATGCGACAGATTTGTGAGGCCATAAAAACACAATCCAACGGTATATTGTGAGTAAATGAACTGTTATTAAAGCTAAATTTAAAAAAAAGTGTATTTCCTTTATTGTTCACTGATAATGATGTATGCCTTTGCACTCAATAAAGCTCCAAAGTACCTGCAGCTCCTTAGATTTGGAGTAAAAGACATTCCGACGGTACTGAAGACACGGCTCATCTGAGGAGAGAAAAGGGGAACCCTTGAGTGCATGTTTCTGCGTAAATGGGATGCACTGATGCCTTATTATTCACAAACGCCACTCGTACACCATTTTGAAAGTCACTTTCTCTTCACGTATATTTTTATGTAAAAATTCACAAGCACAAAGCTATTGCGCACTCCTTTTTTGTTTTGACCATGATATGGGATATTAAACACTACAGGTTTTACTAACTAATCAGATGTAAATTCTAAAAGCTGACATTTTAAAATTTGGAATGTTATCAACGTCAGCATTTCATATAGGCACTTAGAAACAAAGGCTTGCGGACCAAACTTTCACCTTGCGAAATGTCTTCCTCCGAGGCTTCCGTGAAGCGATACAGCAAGTCTTGCCACTGGCGACACACTTTGTACGGTTGATGCCTTGCCTTCAACTGCAGCTCTGTTGAGGAAACGGGAGGCACATATGATCATCACACGCACCTTTATTTGTGAAGCTTCTGTGTGTATCGTTTGTTCTAAGGCAAGAAATGCAAAAGTGAACACAGCACTGGCACGGCTGTACATATGTATGTTTGTAGATTAAAACTTCTTTTTTTTTTTTTTACCAAGTAGCGGAGAAGACAGCCAGAAGGCAAAGACATCCTGGGCACTCTCAGGAACATGAAGAGCCTCTCGGACTAAGCGGCCCAACTCTTGCACAGTGACACTGCTGAGCCCTTCGACTGATAGGTGTACTGCGCTGTCACCAAATAGGTATATAAGCACTTCTTGAGCTGGGAGGAAAACACAGTTGAAATGTAAGGGGGGGGGGGGGGGGGGGGAGCAAATACATGTCCTGATGAGTATTTCACATGAGGACTCATTGCACATACAGTGGGAGAGTGTAGCAGAAGAAGCAACACTTCCTCTTTGCGAGTGGTCATCTGACGAGTCTGGGGGGAAGCTACACTCATCTCCTTCCATCTCAAATCTGAAACACAAAGAGTGGTCCCAAGTTACACTTCCGCACACTAAAAAGCTAACACACGTCAAGGAATTCATGAAGCCCGGAGTTCTCAAACTTTTTGTGTCCAGAGACCCCTTACACCGAAGACATTTTTCCAAGGAACGCCTCATAATCCCAAGGCCCATTAAAACAACTGTCATGTGCAAACCTAAATGCCACAGGAATGATTTATCTTTACAACATTTCAACCTTAATATTCACAACCTGTTTAATAGAAAGGAACTTAACCAAATTCAATTGATTAAACGGATTATTCATCCATCGTCGCTTGCTGATGACATGCAATACCACGCTATAGACAATTTTATTTTGTCGGTGACTCGTGAGTTGAATCACGTTTACATTTTTTGTATGACAAGAAAAGAGCCCGGTGGAAGGCAACCACGGAGTAAGAAGCAATGATTTCTCGACACGTTGAAAACCTTGACACAAAGTACGTGCATCCAAGACGCAAATATTTTGCACAGGCCGTGTGCAGCTGTACATGAGGAAAAAGCGTTCAGAGATGGGATCTCAGATTGAAATCATTTTACAGAGCTTTTGATGGGCCCAAAAGCCAAGTTTGGGCAGAGCAATTGGTTTAGTACATTTATCATATTGGGGCACAAGTCCACATATGTATGTATGTATGTATACATGTATAGACTTTTGAAAAATGATTTAGGAATCCATTAAACAACATTAATATCAACACCATAATATAACATCTAAATCGAGCATTATGATGAGAATTGTGGCTACACTTCTTGGGCTGTGAAGCTAATGTCATGCATGGCCAGCGAGTGTATGTATAAACTTAGCATCCACAGCATGTTGTATGTACCGTACACTAGATTATTTTTGAGACGTTAGTCCACAACGGGGGATGCAATGTTAAGCAGTGGGTTACGTTTATTTCTTTCATTGGAATCACACAACACCCTAGTGGAGTAAAGAGAACTTGTTGACGCGGAATTATCGTTCGCCCTCAATGTGTCACTGTTCGTCTGCCCATCAACAAGGAATTCCACAGGACTTAGTTCATCGCTAAAACGCCAACAGCAGCCCTAACTTGTGCTAAGTGTTAGCAACAAGGACGAGCTGGCTAAACAAACGGAAGCCAATTCTGCCATAAAAGCGGCAAACAATTGTTGGATGCTTCCTCTGAAACTCACTCATTTCAAGTTTAGAAACATGACGTCACGATTGGGGGACAATACGGTCTTTTCTTATTTCTGCAATCCTATTCGCGCAGTTAGGCCTTAAAAAACAATACGAAATAAATAAATCTCAAACTATTAGCGTTAATGACTTACTTTAGTGTTTAGCATGCCATCTAAACTACAAGCGCTATTAGCAAATGTGTGTTGTGGTCGACCTACCTTTCACTTGGGCTGTATTTGTCTGTCTCTCTGCGGTTATGAATGAATGGAATTCATGAGACACGAGCGTCTACAATTATTATTTAAAAAAGGTTAAAATATATATAATCTATCACTTATGAGCACCTGGCCAAGTGTCTGCGGAGAACTAGCTTTCTTGTTCCGGAGTGTGCGAATGGCGAACGAATCGCTTGATTGTGAACGCTTCATGACTGGGCGTGTTCGTCCAAGCGCTGGAATATTATCTGTTCACCAACTAAAGGAAGAAACGCTTGCGTTGAAAAGTGCATCTAAAAAAAAAAAACACAACGTTACTCCATAACCCGTAATTAAACATTATCGAGGGCATTTCGAAGTGGTGAATCGAACGTTAAGTGAATTGGTTCGAACATGACGCATCGAAAATTTGAGACGGGCGGGAGTGAGTGTGACGTCATCGCGTCACATGATCTAACGTCATTGCAGCTAAAATTATGCGGACGGTTGACACGGGGAGTCAATTGGAACATACTTTTCAATATGCAAAACAATACATCTAATGAATTATGCTATATGTAATATATATATATTTTATTTTTATTTATAATGCTGTAGAATTCCTCAAGGGGCAATTCGACTCACACTCCATATGGTTGCGTTACACACCACACATAGAACCAGATCACACTTCTCTCAATGAGGAAATACAACTCAATTTGATTTGTTTCATTCGGACTGAATTACTTTTATTTAGGACGTTATAAAACGACAAAAGAACAACGAGTTCTGCAATGCAGTTATGATATATCAGATTGCAAGGGCAGCAGGTTTAGTGTTAACAAATGAGATTACCAGGTTTAACAAAGGTGTCAGGATAGAGGACACTGTTAAGTAGTTTAATCGGTCTTCTTAATCCAATTGTTCTCCATTGCAGGAGCGAGACAGGATAACACAATACATCATGTAATGGTGGGTTACATATTGAATAGTTCAAAAAATAATAATAATTACATATGTAAAGGTAAACGCTGGAATAAACGAGTCCACTACATAGTAGTACCTTCCAATTTGTATTATTGAGCCCTTCTGTTATGTAATATCCTTGTGATACTCTACTTTCCCTCATAAAAATACTAATGATTGATTTTGTAATGATCAATATCAACCCCAGCGCAATGGCACATAAGTGTGGGAAATGAACCAATTTCATTTGTCTGAAAATCGTTTATTTACAACAAGAATGTATCTATCTTTGTCAATCACCTGTGCCAGCGACATATGGTGACAGGCAGAACAATGGAATGCTCTTCTACTAGAGGGCAACAATTCACCTGTATATCCACTTTTGGGACATTAGAGGCATTCGATTTTTCCCAGTGTCAAATATGTGCCAAGGAAACAGTATTAGAGGGAGAGAGACAAAAGCCACAATCAAATGCTCCAAATCAACTATAGTGGTATCTGTTTATTCGAATGCAAAGAAATACTAACAAATAGGCATGTTGTTAATAATCGAAGAACCTTGACAAGACACATTCTTGCATATGATGCGCGTTGAGATGTTTTGAGCCGATTCTTCTTGTGTCAAATCATGTAATCGGCAAAAACCATGCGTGTCGTTTGTCTCCTGCTCGAAGGTTCGCATTCCATCGAGAACACGGATTCAGTCTATAAAATTGGAATAGGAACGTGCACGAATTGGGTATAGCGGATATTTAGTTTGATGGTCCTCTGTAAATGCACATTTTAAGCCCAAAAGACATTTGAACAACAACATCGGAATTCGGATTTGAACCATTTTCCCTCCCTTTGTAAAAAGTATATACATAGGTGTACAACCCTGACGTTTAGGTGGAAGCTGGGGCTGCTGCGTCTGCAGGCGTGCCCTCTTGCACCTGGTTTTTAAGCAGCAGGAACTTGAGAACTGGGTCAAAGTACTCCATGAAGGTGTCCTTCACTCCTTTCTCCAACAAGTATCCTTCTGTCTCAATCTCTGTGTTCTCCTTCCCTGCCACTGCCTCCATGGAGGTCTGCAGGAAGCGCAAACTCACCAGCACGGAACCCTAGGGAACGCGGGAATGGAAACGTTCAAGCTTTTTTGTGCATGTCCGCCAACTCTGCACGTTGACATTGCAAAAGGCCTCTCTCATACCTGCAAGAGGAAGACCGACAGCACTCCAGCCCCGATGGTGTTCATCAGGCCCGTGTAGTAGTTGACCAGGGCCTCCCTGCAGCCCCGCAGGTAGATGTTGAGCTCCTCGGTCTCGTACTCATAATTATAATGAGCTGAATTGTTGGTGAGGTGATACTGGATGCACGGTCGTGGAGAACTGGGATTACAGCAACTGAACGGGACGCCGTCTACCAAGTATCGTCCATCCACATTGCTCTTGACGCGGCTGGAGAAACAAATGATAATATGTGATGATGTACGACCATCCATTCCACCCATTTTGACAAGCCAAGCGTCACACGCAACTTACACTTTCACTTCCTTGGAGTTGAAGTCAAGGTAGCGATTGCTGATCCACTGGACCTCAAACCAGTCCCGGTGGTCATTGTTCCCACAACACCGAAACTCCATCTGCAAGCGATCGATGTTCTGCTTCTGGAAGCAGCGTCCCGGGGTGTCTGTGTCTTTATAGAAGCGGATGCCGTTCCTGAGGCCGACCTTCAGAGAAGACTCCAGACTGCCCTTCATCGCATAGCTCATGACGACCGCCAGCAGCATGAGGACAGTGAAGAAAGACGAGACGGCAAAGTAGGGCTTCAAAAAGGTCTTCCAGCGAGGAAATCGGCCAGCGTCCAGGGCATCCTGACAGATCTTCGACGCAAAGTAGTTGATGCCCAGTGAGGCCAGACCGACTATCATGAGGGTGTTGGGAACGATATGTATGTCTGCATTATCCATTACCTGTATGAGAGTCACAGAAAATGTCATGAACATAAATTCCATATGTTACCATAACCGTCATACTCCATTTTACAAGACCGTGAATGTTACATGGATCTCTGCCAATGTGTATGACATGCACAGAATGGCTCCCATACATTTTGATTGCAATTCAAATGTATCAATGACGGAAAACGTGTTAAGCGTTAGCCGTGGGCATTCGTGCGATTAAGACGATCGGGATTGGTTTTTCCGAATAATGACTCTGGATTAAACGTGGCTCACTGGAGGGCTCCACATTTCAAGGGCAAGTATTTCATTTGGATTTTTGGCACCGTTCCTATGTCAAGTCAAACGTTTATCGCAGTCTGGAAAATTCTGACTTGCCAAGTCGAGATAACATTCTTTGCAAACAGGGTAACTGTATACTTCGAACATGTTTTTGTGTTTGAGACACGGTTTATGGTTTCAGTGGCAATTCCAAAACGTCTAATGGTGTAACTCGTACACAATCAAAGTGTGCACCTCTGCCCTCCTGCGGAGTTCTGTCTTGAGGATGCACCCGAGAGTGAAGGTGATGGCCCCGGCGACCGTGGCGCACCAGGAGAGGAGCCACAGTCCCTGGGCGAGCTTAACCCTTTTCTGGAAGGGGAACTTCATCTTCATCACCACCATGCTTGCAGCGAGGGGCTCTGAGTCTTAACGGGGGAGTAGGGGGAGGAGAACGGCGACAGCACGGAGGGACGAGGCTGCTCTTGTCTGAGAGGAGGAAAAAGTCACAAGCAGGAGAAAATTGAGATCATTAAAAAAAACAACAACAGCCATACACATGTGTGGAAGAACGAAGTAAGATCAACCAGGTACAAAAATACCCAAGACATTTCTGTGAAATACTTGGGGCGCAGAGTTCTAAAGGGATACATCGAGAATCCTAATAACAAACACATGACAATGATGATTTACGCAACAAGGTTCACCTTAATTTGTCTCCCCAAAAAGTGCCGAAAAAAGGTCCACAAACAACCACCGACCGCCCAGCGTGCCACACAGTGGATTTGGCAAACCTGAACGCTGGGAGCGATTTACCGCTAATGCCTGCCTATCCTATTAAACCGCTCAGGGAATCCGGGCCATTGTCTGCTCAGCATCCATCGTACTCACACGGAGGGAGGACAAAGACGACAAAGTGGATTGGAGAAAAGCAGCAGAGTGACGGCTACTGTAAGCCATTAAGTGACAAAAGCTAAACGCGCGCTGTACGCAGACTGCAGTCTTCCAAAGGCCAAAAGAACCAGAAACTGTACAGTGAGTGAAAGATAGATACGACACGTCTACGCTGTAAGCCGGTGATTTCAGCGGCCAATCAGCACAGAAAGCTAAGGACGAGAACCAAAGTATAATATATCGGTCAGAATAGCCAAAGAAACCAAACGCCATTTCCCTCCACTCTACGAATGGGATTTACAATGGCGATTGAATTCATCTTGCAACTGTACCGTATATTAGTTCTAATCACCTCCCATTATAATTATACATCCCAAAATACCCTAAGGCTAAAGTATCAAGTGCGTTCTGCCGTCAAGCTCGAGCAATGGCAAGAGCCTGCCTCTTTGAAATCTACAATGTTGGAAAACCAAACTGTTGCTATCTTCAGACTTCATATGAACCACATTTCAAATTCCATTCATTATCAATACATCCAGTACATCCAGTGCAGGGTCAGGGAGCGGAGTCTATCTCAGCTGACACCGGGGGGGTCACCAATCAATCATAGTCGTGAATTTGGAATCTGCAGCTGTTCAAGCTTCACAATGGATGGATGGATGAAATTTGCCACACCAAAAAAAAAAAGCCACATCTCTTGTCCATCACAATTGAAGTCAATGTTTAATAGTGTCTTTATTTGTGGTATTAGTTGCATGGCCTTATGTGGCTAATCTTTTGCGTAATTCTCCTGTTAGGTTAGCTGTTGTTATTATTACATACAATGTTTGTACAGGAAAAAGGTGACTGTTTTCATTTATTCAGATTATGTACAAAAACACAACATACACAATAGACAACTGCTCATTCACAACTCTGTCACTTATGATCACGCTTCCAAATTCCACCAAATATGGCCATCTTATTTTCATTTAAACAATGTTTGACTGCTTTTGGAAGGAAGTATTTACAAGTAAAAAGGTCTTTAGGGCATTCTCGGATTTTGCTGAAAATTCTAATGTAAGGAGTAGATTTCTCTTCACATATACACTCATTAGACATTCAAAAAGACACAAAAAAGCAGATTCAAAAGCAAATACATTCATACTTTAAATTCAACTGATGGAATCAGGAAGGAAACAATCTAGTAAAGTAATGCAGAGGAAGTAGCATGTATACCATAGCAGGACGCGTCTCTTGGATCTGTCAAGGAACCTGATCAAACGATATTTTGCAGCAGTGCAAAACTACACCTTGAATAAATCCACAAATAGTACAAATAGCTCTAACGGCGTCAGTACAAACTTATTTGCCCCCCCGTGCCGGGTTAAGTCCAGGCCGCACCGTGTGAACATCGGATCACAGTTGCGTTTGCTCCCCACCCAGCACCTCCTCCGCAATCCCCCGCGTCCAGCCGTGCAGTTCGGACCTGCGCCGACACGGGCCCTCGCCGGGCTGCGGCTCGCGCGGGAACCGGTTGAGCATCTGTTCCACCGACTGCAGGCTGCAGGGAGCGCTATCGGCCTCTGATGCCCTCCCATCCCCGTTGTTGTTCATTCGCCAACCGTGAACGATCTCATTATCGAAATCATCGATAGCTTCATCCCCAGGGCGGCGGAGGTCCATGACGGCCTCCGTGCCTCTGAGCTCCTTGGGCAATTGATGGCACGCGAGCGGGATTTCCTCCAGGCTCGCCGACCTGATCAGTACGGTAGAGCCGAGATTCGGACTAGCGGTGATCCTAAATGTGCTCTCACCCGTCATACCTGAGGGGCAAGCGTCGCCTGGCGGGGCAGGTAAAATCTCATTGTGGATGGTGAAGTGGAGATGCGGTATCTGCAGGGGTCGAGGAGATGGAAGGCGGACGACCTCCTCGCCTCCTGACTCGCTGTCTTTGTCCGTGTCTCCTTCCCCGGGCATCCATGCTTGACTTCTGTTCGAGCCTGTCAGAATGAATCGTGGGATCTCGTCCCCCGTTTCTGACCAGTCAGACTCCTCCTCCTCTGGAACGGACCCCAGACATTGTTCCTGCCCTGCTGCTTTGACCTTTTCATAGTTTTGGCTGTCCATGAACTGGATGGGGGGAGGGGCTATGGGGAGCAGAACCTGATTGATGGCCTCATCGAGATGCAAACGGTCGTAGGGTGTGTTCAGCGCAGATTTGACCTGAGCAAGAGATTAAGCAGGAAAATGAATCCGATGTTTGAGTACGGAGGAAACATTTGGACGCCTCTACAATCTGATGACTTGCGATACAAGAGCCGTTTTCAAATTCTGCCTTTACAAAGACGACAAACGCTCCGTTGTGATTGACATTGGGGAGTAATTCAGGTTTATTAGGGTGACTGCAGTTGGTCGTAGCGCCAAGCACACAGAGAGTTTAAAAAGCCAAACCGAATAGGTTTGGCTTTTAACCTCTCGCTATCACACGGTTATCGCTGCAAGCTTCGACCGCAATAATATGGCGAGACTTTTTTGCAGCCAGCCTGGCTCGAGTCAGTGACTGCAGTGAGTGACACTCAAAGATAGCTCTTGCAGTAGTTCTCATTGTTATGTTGTTTCTTTTGTGTGCACCGAAAGTCTTGAAAGCAGACGTTGCCTACTTGTGACTTGGAAATAACGGTCTTACATTGAATGTGCCCACACTGTCGGCAAATTTTGCAGCAGCCAGTTGTTCCGTCAATCCCGAAATACGTCGGCTCAACCTCTCGCGCTCGCCCTCCATGCTCCGAGTCTGTCAAACAGGAAGTGTACAGTAGATGAAATGTCACATTCAGCATTTCTGACAAAATCACAAAAGTTTGGGGACTTTACCACAGAGTTCAGTTTTTGCTCCAGTAGGCTATTTGTTTGTTGTGTGGATGAACAGTTCTCGTGGAGTCTAAGAACGAAACCAAAGGACACAGAGATATCTCATTGACGCAAAACGCATCAAGCAGTACAGACAGCGGCCATTTTCACGTAGGTTTACGTTGTTTACATTTGAAAACTCTCCATGAGGTTGCTCAGTTCCTCACGGGTCCTCTGGAGCTCCTCTTCCAGAATCTTCTGGCTACTTAAAAATTCTCCCAAAAATTCCATATTGACCGCTGACTTGGCGAAACTCTGCTGCAGACTTTCATTCTCTTCCTGTAGGACCCTACAAGGGAGATGAGACACACATTTGTATTTGTATTTGAACCGCGTTTGCTTGCGTGCTTGTCCAAATGGTAACAGGGAGACATCGAGCTCCTTTGACCGTACTTACGTGATCGTATCCATTTCGTGTGTTGGTTCCTGTATTGAGGAGAACAAGAAGGTATAGACTCAGACATGGAGTTGGACGTTTCAAGATGGAGTTCAAAATGAGGCATAATAAGGTTGGGGAAAACACTCTCGAATACTTTTTTTTTTGCGATTAGACCGTAGCAAAGGGAACGTCACGAACGAGTGACGTAACAGGGAACTCGATAAAGTACGGAAATAAAATGGAAACCCTCGCCAATTGGAAACTTTTGTAACATTTGAGTTGTAGAGCGCGGTTCCTTGTGTAATACGATGTTGATGGCGTACTTGCGGTATCGAAGGGCCGGTGAAGTCTGTTTGCCCCTCATCTCGGCCGGTGATCTTTCTTGTCGAGTCCGGCTTGCAGGGAAGAACTCCGCTCTTGTTCTGCTGCGGCGGCAGACCGCCAGCAGACCGTCTAACAACGGGATCGTGCTTTTCCTCAAGTTCGGGCTCATTTTTGGAGAGGTGTCGGTTTTGATGTGGTTCAGGATGACTCGGATCCCCGTGCTGGATTTGATGGACGCGGCGATGGTGGCCTTCGTGCTGGTGATGACCGTTTGGACTTTTGTGGTCTCCGTGGTGATGCTGACGGTGAGAACCGGTCTGATCTCTGTGGTGGTGTTGGCCATTTGGATTGTGAGGCTCTCCGTGCTGCTGCCCTGCATTTTGACTTTCTCCATGACTGTGACGATGCAAATTACTGTGGAGATCCTCATGGTTTGGACTGTGCTGGTCTCCAGGACGATGGGGACGGGTTGGACTACGACGAGCTCCGCGGCGCTGTTCTCGATAGGAACTCTGGCTCTCGTCACCGTCAGGTCGATGTACATCGTCGGGGTCGTCTCCATGGTGATGTTGAGGGTTTGGACTGGGGCGGTGTCCCTGCTGATTCTGGTGACTGGACCTGTGATGGTCTCCGTGGCGATGGAGCTCAAACTCAGCAGGTCTGGCTCTCTGCTGAGGGCGGGGGCTTCCGTCTCCATGGACTCCCTGGTGCTGCTGATGGATCCCACTGTGGCGATCTCCATGCTGACGATTATGAGGATCGCCACGGTGATGTTGGTCCTTTAAACTGTGATGCTGAGAAAGGCCATGGTGGTCTCCATGGTGATGTTTTGAGTAGGGCGTATTGGTGTGCTCACAGCTTTGGGTTTTATTCCCACGATGCGGTGTGGTTGGCCGCTTTGGATTTAAATGATGGGGAATTGAATGGTCTTCGTGGTGCTGTGATGTGCCATTGTGAATCTGATGATGAGGGAGAGTTCTGCTGTGGCGCTCTTCACGGTGATACGTTGTACAAGGAGGATCTCCGTGGCGAGGAACATGACCACGGTTGTGGTATCCATGGGGATAATGGAAATGACGGTCACCGTGCCGGTGAATAGCCGGGTCACGGTAGTCGGTGCGACGGGGATGAGTTGAAGGGCTGTAGCGCTCTCCACCGTGGTTGCGAGGAGAACGTTTGGTGCGGTAAAAGCTGGAAGTGTCCCGATCTCCGTGGTCAGGATAGAAGACAGGACTGTGGCATCTGCGACGACGCTGAGGACTCCTGTTGCGGGGGTGTCTGTGATAACTCGGGCTGCGGGGGACGCTACGGTGATGACACCGACGAATATGATCTCCTTGATTCCGACGACGGCGCCGCTTACAAGAGGGTGAACGGGAGCAATCGTGAGAAGTGGGAGACCGCGACGGATGTCTTTCCGAACAGCTTATATCAGTGCAGCTCCTGGGCCTGTGTTGCATGCGATCGGTCGAGTCCGGAGAGCGGCGATCACGATGGCGGTGGAACGATTTCGACTTGGAAAGCGAAGCGTGAGAATACTTGCCGGACTTCACCGAGTCGGCGCTGACGGGCCGACTCCTCTGCTGTCCCGTGTTGCTCTCGGACTTCCTGGATCTAATCCCGGCGGGCTCCGCGCTGCTGGTTTTCTGAGCGTCTGTGACCCCCAGAGTGCTAAGTCTCATCGGGCTCAGCACTTGTCGTGTGATCTCATTAAGGAAAGCAGAGAACTTCATTTTTTCCTTCATTAAATTCTTTCGGACCTGTTTTTTTTGGTTCTCCTCTTCTTCCTCGTTTGCGTGCCCCTCTCTTTCTGTGGGGCGAGCGAGGGCCTCCATCGATTTGGATTTGCGGAAACTTGCGCTATTTTGAGTCTGCTCGGCGCCTTGCTGGGAGCCGCTGCGAGCGGACTTGCCTTTGGCTTGTTTCTGCTTGCCTACATGAGCTCTATCGGCGACCAAAGGTGCGGTGTCGTCTTCTTCTTCTTCGACGAACCCGTCCTTCCCAGAAATGTTCGTCCAAGACTGGGAATGCTGAGGCCTCCTGAGGAGAAATCTATCCAACGTTTCAGTACTACTCTCGGATGACAGACTAGAGGAAGATGCTGAAGTGGTGGAAGAGTTGGACGATGAAGAACACGAAGCAGAGGAGGCGGTTGTTGATGAAGAGGAGAAAGTGGATGAAGAGGAACCATATGAAGAAGTGAAAGAAGTTACAGAAGGCGAGAGCCGGCCACGCCTTTGCTTGCAGCGATAACGATGAGAGCGATGTTGCTGATGAGGGAGGCCGTCACTGAGCAAGCTGTCCTCCGCTGTCGAATGGGCGCTATTTCAAAAACAGAGCACAGGGTGTTGACACAAAAGTAAACAAATGGCATCAACGTATCTACTTGCAAATTCAAACTCACTCTTGGCTGCCATCTTCATCTGACCGATGGAACGTCAGTTGCTGATGATGTGGTTGGTGATGGTGCTTCATTTCTTGAGATTCGGCAGCTGTTTTTTTGTTCTTGACTTTTTCTTGCTGGTCACACATTTCTGATTTTTTTTATTTTCAAATCTTCTGTTGGCCTGATAAGAATGGCTGAAATACGTGTCTGTTAGGTGGAAGACATTTCCGAAAATAGGAACATTTTACAACTATAAATATTAAATTGAAAAAAATCTATTTGTTGCTCTCCACACATTTTGCTATACAATTAACTAAAGTATATTTGCTGCACCAAATTGTGGGAAAACATGAGAAAGGTTTTTGTAAATACTATAGCACCCTTTGCAATAATACCAGCAGCGTCACCAACTTGCATTTAAATAACTTACATTTGTTGGAGTTGAATTAACTTGTTTGAATTTACGATCATAAAGCAGCCACAGTTACGAATTGATGGACTTTTTAAAAATTGGTAATACTTGTATTCATTCATCTACTATATCACACAGCTGGTATGTTCACTTACGGTCGGTCTAAAAGCAGTCAGCCGCCAGGATGAAGGAGAAAAAGATGTTTACTGATGCTTTGTCCCAGAAGCAAAATGACATTGTGTGTGTGATGCCCTTTCTAATTGAACAGTGAAGCGCGTGTGTGACACACACACACACACACACACACGATTCAATAGACTCCAGTGTCACCCAATGACAGAGAGGTCAGGTACGTTAGTTGTACGCTCATGAGAAATGCTCTGGTTGATGAGAGACATAAGAAATACAGAATATATCATCATTGAGATCAGTGTTCGGATGTCAACATTATTTTTCACCAGTTCCTAGCATCATGGGAGAAGAGAGGAATAAACAGTACAAACAGCAATGCTTATGCATGCGGCAACATATTGATCAGGATGTCCCTATTATGTCAGTGCAATGGGCAAGCTAACACTCAAAGTTAGTGAGAAATGCATTGAACTCCAATAAAATGACAATCCAACAATAACACGTTCCATTAATTAAAGCTGGAATGTTGAGGGAAAAGAGAAGGCAATCAACCACAGCTTTGAGGTGGACATAACACACATGACTTCTTAGTAACTCGGCATAAAGTATATTAATAACCACCGCCACTGGCACCTTCCCTGCATCAATGGAATATGGCTCAGATCCACTGGATATCAATGTGAAACGCTCCAGTGACTGTTTGGCAAACGCAATGGAAAATTGGAACGCATGCACCGCAAACGTGATGGACTTGTGAATATTCCAAACTGGCCTCGCGTGGGGACGTCCACAGAGATTCCACAACTGCATGAGCCAACGCTTCATATTATCAAATGCACAGCACACACAAGGAACTGTTAGGATTAAAGGACAGACTTGCACGAGTAATATACAATACATGCTTCTCTTTGTGCTTTGCGCAGGATTTGTCAAAATTGCTGAAAACGGTTTGACCTTCAGAGAGGAAAAAAAAAAAAAAAGGTTCCAAAGAGGATCCATTTTATGGTTTCAAAATGCAAAACATTACAAAATGCTGGCATTTGAACACTGCTGTATAGACTTTTTTTTTTTTTTTTTTAACCCACAGAAGCAGTGAAGGAGAGATTTAAATCAGCCTGACCTGACACACTACTGTTAAGTTCAATAACTTTCCCCAGAGGACATAATTAAGCTCTGGATGCAACACAGATTGGAGCTGTGAAAATTATTTGAGTGCTACTTTTACCACAGCGAGGCAATCTATGCCAGTTTTAGCCTCCTGATCTTGATTGCCCAAATATATGGAGAAAATATTGAATGCAATTAACCATGTACATATCAGTACAGGCTGTATTAAGAAGAGCTTTTAGAGTAATGTTGCTCTTTTTGGATAAATGAAAAAGCACCACAATGATGAAAGTCTGCATTCTTCCCATTTAATGGATAATCAAAAAAAGAACCCCAAAAAAGCAAAAAGATGTAAATAGATGATCTAAAAGCACTCAATTTCCAAAAAAAACAAAAAAAAACACAGACACGCACAAAGTGTTAATAATCAGGTGTTTGAGTCCAGTTTTGATGCACTGCACTTATACAATTAACATGGAAGTTTTTTTTTCATAATTATACACATCAGAGAGAAGGTTTCAACAATATGGACTTTTAAATGTTTATGTATGAGTCAGTCTACTGCTAAATATAAATATTGCCCCCATTAGGCCTATTCACCTGACTACAGCTTCGCTGGTCCTTAATGGGAAGAAGAACTCGTTTGTGATGTGAAAGAGCATTAAGGGATCGCCTCCAATTGTCAGTTCACGCCCGATGAGCAAATGGCTCCCTCTGCTGGCCAAGTCGTGTACTACAGTCCCATCATCCTTTTTCTACACGATACAGTGTGAATGCTGTGCCTGATTTCAGTTCTTACCGACGCGGATGTGTGGGTTTAGAAGCGGGTCTAAATTTGGGTCTGAACTAGCGGAGGCACGTCCAAGTTTAGCCATGATGATAATCAAAGTAAAGAATCCCAGCACTCCAACCAAAAGCAGCATGAAGACCCGCTGTTTCCAGGACAGAGACGCCCGCTTTGTGCCTGTGCGGTTCCTGAAAGAAAATCAACCAAGGGGTCATTATAGGGGTCATCAGTTTTAATCAAGCGATGACAGAGAATCTCATAATACTAACTTGAGAATTTGAGCAAACCAGCCCAACGCTGGTCGTCGTCTGTATTTATCATCGTCAAAGTCCATCTGTGTGACAAAGCTGTTGTCGCGTGTGTCATAGATCTTTCTGGGGGATGATCCTGAACAATAATATTTTACGTTATAAACAAATTAACATCCTAGGATCTTAAAGCTAAAAACATAAGCTCCTTGGTGGAGATAAGGCTCAGGCAAAACGGAAAGGGCGCCAGAATGTCAGAGGGCTCGGTTTCTCTTTACCTGTGTGAATCGTAACGGTGTCGCATTCAGTAGCCTCTGGAAAGTTGACGACCGAGTGATCTTGTATATTTGACTCTCCATTCTTATGAGGAAGCCCGACGTTGTCCTCCGCTGGGGATGAAACGGTGTTTGGCGTTTGGCTGAGGCTGGCATTGTACGCGTGGTGGCTGTGGTAAATGTGACTTTGGTCTTGTGCTGTAACACCACAGAAAGCGAGAGCGGGCACAATCTGTGGACCTTGGCTCAACCACAGGATTAAAACCGCAAACACAATCACGCAGACATATAAAGAGGAGCAAACATGTAGACTCACCATCAAATGATGACCAGTCAGTGTAATCTGTAACATCATTAGCTGTGGCCTCCTGACAGACGTCGACCGGCCCATCAATCTGGAGGTCAGAAATCTTGTTTAATGGAAAATACAGTCGACACTCTATGGACGCATCGTGAGGCGCACAGAGAGGTATGACTAGAACAAGATGGTTTTCAGCAATACCAGAGTAAACAGAACAGGCAAACTCCTGAGACAAGATTCAAACCCACAACCTGGAAACTCGATAAACTCAGACGTGCTAAACAAACATCTGAAATCGTACTGAAACTCTTTCTAATATGTGGTGTAGTGCGAAATGCGATGCAGAACATTTGTACATCGCAGCAAAGTACTAAATGATCTACTCATTTCATACAGTTTCAGTTTATCAGTTCATTTTTGAAAGGGGACAATGCAATTTCATAACACACATGAAGCACACATGGTTAAAAAGGCTCGTTTTCATCTGTAGTCCCCTGGCCATGATGTCAAAAAGCAGTCAAATACATCTACAAGACAATATTATACAGGATACATCATCAAAGATTTACTATACTATTAAGAGAGAATAAAACCACAAATCCTTTGATCATAACAAAAAAAAAAACATCATAACATACTTGTCTTTTAGTGTTGGGCAGCTATAGGTGTTAACTAGCCACATTTTCAGTGTTTTTGTGAAGGCCTTGCATGTTGAGCGTTCAGTGAGTTTTACTATTGCCGTATAGGACCTCATTAGAAAGAGTGCCTTGTGAGTGTACATTTTCATCTAACGCAAATGTTTGGATTTTGGATGAATGTACAGGTCCTTACCAGCGGCAAACCTAAACCCGCTCGAGCCCAGTTAACAGATGACAGCTGCTCTTTAAGCACATCGGCCACCGGGCTGGCCAGGTTGGGTGGGGGGAACACCGGACCCTGACAGCTGGGGCACTGGTAGCCCGCCGGAGCCGTATGCAGGGGCAGCCGGGAAGCCGAGTCGTTGAGACAGGACCAGTGAAAAACGTCTGCAAAATCAAAGTAACAGCGACTCAATGCTATTCAAACACTCAATTTATGAGGAACATGACAACGTTTATCATGTGTGAGCATAATACAACGGTAACTGTTCCATATGAAGGAGTAATAGCAGATTTCAATGCCGCGGTACTTTCTCTCTCTCACCCGTCCGTCCGTCTCAAGAGGTCTGACGGGCTTATGTAGAACGAAGAGGACCGAAATCTCACCGTAGCAGATGAGTCTGACGGTGTCTTCAGCAATCAGCTGATTGTTGCACAGAGGACAGTTTGGGTTATAATCGCTGTCCTGAAGCCATTGCAGATACGATTGTACAATGCACTGAAAGGAGCGCAGGCAAAACTCAGGATTTCACAGTCAACATAGCTCAAGATATATGCATTGATGCACAAGGTCTCCCACTGACCTTGTTGTGGTTGGAGACGAGGCAATGCTCGCACACATTTACACGATGCTCAAAGCAGAATAAATTGGTCACCTTTCTCTTTGGACACTTGCAGAGACCCATAGCCTCCTGTGTCGAAAACACAAACAACTCCAGTTTTGTTCCTTTTCACTGAACAAACATACATACATACATTGAACGTTGTACACAAATGACAACCAATACTGGAACTGTACTCAAAACTCCATTGATCTTTCTCATTCTTATTCTTATTTGATTGACACTGTCAGACAATGTGTTTATTATGGTGGTAGTCCACGATCTAACTTTAACCTTCTTTCATCTTTTTACTCTTTTAGGCAGTGCTTTTCTCATTTTACGTCGATCAAACTAAATACACTCAAAGAGTAAATACGATACATTATCCGCCTTACCGACTTTCAAACTTTATTCGCCTTCATTTGGGCGGACGAGCCGTGCGTAGGTGATCAAACACCGGCTACAAACGAAGACAACATTAACATGACTTACGTCTTTGCCAGCGTTCACTTTCGTTAGTTTTAACACGCATCCAACGTGACCAAACGTCACATTTGCAGGCATTGGCTCGTCAGACAGGCTAAGCTTTCTCATGCTAAGTACGCTCGCTATTAGAGCCTCAAAAAAATACAAATAAATAATCATAATCCAAAACGCAAACATTACCTGTGAGAACGACTTTAAACAAGTCCAGGTGGCTTGAGGGAATGTTGTAAGGATGACATTCACCCTGTTCGATGAGGAGATTTCAACGAAGGGACGATGCGTGAGGGATGTGTCATGAGTTAACTTGAGTGTGGCTGCCGCCGTCTTCCTGCTTCTGTTTTTGTGCCACGTAGCTTCCGCTTTGCAGCGGCCGCTTCTCGTCTCTCGTCGCGTAACAACCGACGGGCGCCACCTATTGACGTGGAGTACACAGTGCGTCAAAACGCCCAAAGGAAAAAGTCGAGAGCGCAGTTTCTGCAGCGTGAATGCTGATCTGATGAGCTGAAGCGCCACTGAAATGCTGTGAAATTAGTTGAAGTGTTGAAATGTAGAACGTGAAGTTTTGATTATTATGCTACTTCCTAAACTCTATTACACAACATAAAAACAAACAATGCACGGATGCAAAATAACATCTGTGTGCAGCCATTCGCGATAAAGAGTACAGTAACGTGATCATGCAGTGTCGTCTAATTGCATTTCGGGGGTTCCGCCAGCAGATGGCGTACACACTTGTTCCCCAGCATGAGAAGGGCCTGGACAAAGGAGACGCATCCTGCTTTTATCCTTCGCACACGCAAAGAGATTTCTTTTAGCCAAAAAAAAAAACATCTTGTCATCACAAATATTGGTTCAGGAGTTTCTGTGTTGACGTTTCTACCTTTTGAAATATGCGATCAGTTGATTTCAGGTCGAATAATCATTCATGGTCATTCATCCACGGACCTCATGTAGGGAAGTAAATGAGGTTGAAGAACCAACTGTACTGGAACGTTTCATCTTATGGTCATCTGAGCACCGAAATGATTTGATCTTTGCGAAACGTGTATGTTCATTTAAACCGACGCTATTGTGTTAATGAGCAACATTTCTAGTCACTCCAGAGACCTGCGTCTGCCAAATGTCATAAATGTAAATGCAAATGAGGGGAATGAGATAGTAAAGGATTGTAAGTATAGGAAATGATGGCCATAAAAACACTGGCCATCCCTGATAGACACCTAGGGTGTTGTAATAATTCAAAGCTGCTGCTCTAAAGGGCAGGGACAATCACAGCTTGGACAATGACAGCCATTATAAATCCAAATCTTTGTTTCTGAATTACACTGAGAGTATGCCTTGTCACACGTAGACACATGCTTTTAAAATTCTTTAAAAGCAATTCTTCGTGACCGCCCAAGTGCACACACAAGCGATGTTCATCGGATTATTATTTTCGGATTTCACCTGCACTAGAAAACCATCCATAGCAATTCAAATGTTGATTTGTATTTATGTTTGTAATTGAGGCCAAATGAGCATGAATTTGAAGTGTTGTCAAGGAGGACACATGAACCAGTGGCACACGCAAAGGGCATCTGCAAAGCACTCGCACTCGCACTATCAGATGGAAGGCAAAAGTGAAGACAAATGAGCCCCGCGGCTGCGGCGGCTGGCAGTGAAGCAGCCATCAGAGAGGTTGCCGGGTTAGGCCGGGGGGGACGACGACGCTGACTGATCGGTCTGGCCAATATCGATCAGCTATCGGCTCCATCTGCGAGCTTCAGAAATCCAAAGTGGCGTTGACAATAATAATAATCGAAAAAAATTGCCATATTGATGGATAAAAACTGTTGTGTTTGTTTGGTTTAAAATACTCACCTGGGTGTAATCATCTCCATGAACTATGTCAGTTTTCACACCCGGAAGCTGCAGCAGAACCTTTGTTCTCAAGAGGGCAAGACAGAAGACAACATTGTCACAGAACTATAAATATTGTTTCCACTTAGGTTTGGGAATCTTTCTGAGGTCTTTTTATTTTTTACTCCCTGCTTTCAACATTCTCTGGAACTGTAAAACAACGTCAAGACTCATGATCACAAGTCTGCTTTGAGTGCCCCGCTGCTGTTCGGCTGATCAGAAGACGGAGTGTAGCGCGCCCATGCGAGCTGCGCCATCCCACCTCTCGTCTTGCATGCATGGCATACAATTATAAAATATGATTCTTGGTGTTTGTACTTGGGTAACAAGAGCCATTGTTTTGCTGAAATAAGCAGGGGCGTCCATGAAAAAGACGTTGCTTGGATGGCAGCATATGTTTCTCCAAAACCTGTTTGTACCTTTCAGCATGAATGGTGCCTTCACAGATGTGTAAGTTACCCACGCCATTGGCACTAACACAGCCCCATACCACCACAGATGCCGGCTTTTGAACTTTGCGCCCATAACAGTCCGGATGGTTCTTTTCCTCTTTGGCCCGGAGGACACGACGTCCACAATTTCCCAAAACAATTTCAAATGTAAACTCGTCGGACCACAGAAGACATTTCCACCTTGCATCGGTCCATCTTAGATGAGCCCGTCGGGCCCAGAGAAGCCGGCGGCGTTTCTGGGTGTTGTTGCTAAATGGCTTCTGCTTTGCATAGTAGAGTTTCAAGTTGCACTTACGGATGAAGCGCCGAACTGTATTTACTGACACGGGTTTTCTGAAGTGTTCCTGAGCCCATGCGGTGATATGCTTTCCACATCGATGTCAGTTTTTGATGCCGTGCCGCCTGAGGGATCGAAGGTCACGGCCATTCAATGCTGGTTTTCGGCCTTGCCGCTTCCATGCAGTGATTTCTCCAGATTCTCTGAACCTTTTGATGACCGTAGATGAAGAAATCCCTCAATTCCTTGCAATTGTACATTTAGGAACATTGTCGACTATTTTCTCCCGCACTTGTTCACAAAGAGGTGAACCTCGCCCCGTCTTTGCTCGTGAATGACTTGAGCAATTCAGGGAAGCAATCATGGCACCCACCTGTTCCCAATGAGCCTGTTCACCCGTGCGATGTTCCCAACAGGTGTTTGATGAGCATTCCGCAACTTTCTCCGTCTTTGTTGCCACCCGCCTGTCCCAGCTTTTTTGAAACGTGTTGCAGCCATCAAATTCCAAGTTAATGATTATTTGCTAAAAACAATCAAGTTGATCAGTTTGAACATGAAATATCTTGCAAATCATTGTATTCTGTTTTTATTTATGTTTAACACAACGCCCCAACTTCATTGGTAAATGAAATCGATGTAATCCACAGCGAATCCTGTAATTTGATCAGGACAAAAAGCACATTGATCAGGCTTTGCTTGGAAGGAAACTGGATTGACTGATTGATTGGTGTTGGTCAATGAAGGGCAAGACTAAAGGAAACAAACCGCAGAGTGCCAGAGCAGGCCTGGAGTGGAGTTGCACACGTGTGGCTAAAGCGCGACCCCCTGATGGGCCAAGCAGAGTATTGAATCAGACCGAGACAAATGGAGTGTGAGAGACAAATTCAGACATGTGCCTGCTGACCTCAACTGGTTTTTTTTTTACAACTAATCAATAGAGGCAATTGTGTGTGTGTGTGCGCGTGCATGCGCACAGCATGCTTGTTTGTGCCTCTCCCAATAAAGATCAGCAACTATGACATTACCTCAGCCGTGCCTCCCTGGCCTCCCAACCTTTGCACATGATTCTATTTAATTTTGTAGCCCGTAATCTTATAAAAAAAAAAAAAAAAAACGGGAGCGGTCTGATGCACTTAGACCAGCCCAGTCATTGCGCTCAATGAGCAAAGTGGCTGATAAAACATCAGGAGAGCAACTACAATTCCTGACACTTTTTCAAAGTAACAATGGATTTATTTCCACAAACCGGTTCATTCCCAACTAAAGATACCAAAAAAAAAAGGATTTATTCTTACAAACAATGTCAGAGAAAGAACTTGCAAACCTTCGTCCACGGCCCCGCCGCCCCCGCTCTCGGCTGTTATTGCCGCTTTGGATTGCACGTAATCACCGTTCAAGTTTCGAGGGGCCCCCGATGTATGACACAGCAAATCCACACATGAAATCAACGCTTCTCACGCGTCGAGCTCCCCCTTGAGCATGTGACGGTGGCAAAGAAAGAGTGGAAACCTCGGGCAGAATTGGGAGCCATCCCGCCCGTAATTGATTGCTAAAATAATGGAACATCAACTGTAACACTTCAAGGGCAATTTTTGAAAGATCTATTTGTCATTCGGGTTTTGCGGGTAAGAGAAAAGGGCATCGAGGTCGGAACTGCCACCTCCGTGTTTAATGAGTCAATGAAATCCAACAAAGCATCCAGTCAAACCGGCGCAGAGATGTTTGGAAATACAGGTTGTCTTTAGGATGGAACGATGACATCAACTCCCGAGCAGTTTGGCTTTGATTGGATTTCATTTCATACGTTTGGAAGGACTCAAGTCTCATGACTAGTTGCAAATCCAGCGACTGGTTCTGGGAAAGAACCAATAGAAACTGTTTGGAAAATGGCAGTGCATTTCTAAAATAAAGGAGAACGCAAAAAAAACAGTCAGTCAGCTTTGCTTGGTTGAAAGGCACATGGGGGAAAAAAATAAGAATAAAAATGAGTGAATTGTCAATTGAGGAGTCAAGTTTGGGCAGCACAGCGAAATAGCGGTTGGCACATGCACCTCACAGTTCTGAGGTTTAGATTTAGATTCTGAGGAATCTCAGCCGCGGGCTTCCTTTGGTGGAGTTTGCATGTTCTACCCGTGCTTGCGTGCGATGTCTCCGGATATTTGGCCTTCCTTCCACATTCCGAAAACTTGCACGTGAAACCAGCCGCACACTGAGCGAAGCGACTTCATTAGACGGAACGAGACAATCGCGAACACGTTTCCGTCGACGAGTGCCGACTCGCTGCAACAAAACAACGCGACGCCAGGCATTCTCATCGGAAACAACATTTTGGACAATGAAAGAGTGCCTCGCTTGCCGAATCAATTTGCTGCTCGCTAACTTGCTCACGGATAAAAAGGTTGCTCATCATTATCACTGCGCTTATATTTCAACATTGTTAGTTGGACGTGTGCACCCCTTGTAATAAGGGAATTTGATCTTGGCCTACTTTTGCCATCTGTAGCCAGTCCAGGCTCATACATTGAATAGCTTCCTGCGTGTTGGCAGCTGACTAGATGGATCAAATTCCAACAAGAACGATGAACTCCTTACTGTATCTTTTTTATCATCATCATTTTTTGCCCCCCTCACCTGTTTTGTTCTTTTACACACACTTGCTGGGCACAATTAAAGGGTTGTTTACACAATGATTTCAAACTGTATTCTTTTACACATCATATATGAGCATTTGTTTTGAAGGGTTTGCTATTTCTCTCTTAGGGGGCACCTACACTTAATGAATTGCAGAAACAAACTCTTTTCAGTATCCAATAGGATGAGCGTCCATTTTTTTCCACATTAAAAAGAGCCCAGTTCAGCAGATTGTTAATGAGGCTATCGTTCCTTCTTCCCACTAAACCGCACACACAATTTGTCAGCCCCTACTCCTCCATAAACGGTGCAGTTTATATGAACCAAATGCCCGTGTGTACAGCACATAATACATATAATGAGGCAGACTTATTTATACCTGTGCAGGGAACGGGCTGGTGGCGAGATGATGGCAGTCACAATTATGCTAACAGCTGGGCTGATGCCTATTAGACACAAGGCGATATCAACCTGCAAACAACATAAAAGTTGCAAAACATTGCTATAAAAATGACATGTTTATCATAAATCAATACTGTACTGGCAAAAAACCACAACACAGAAATGAAACTAAAAAAGCATCCCAGCAAACGAAATCAATGCAACATCAATCAAAGTAGTATTTGACTACTAAATGTAACATTTAGGAAAATATAGAAAACCAAAATGATGATTATTATCAGAAGATTATGAGGTCATGTAAAATACAGATACTAGATACTGTAGCTAGATCAAGGACATTCCAAAAAAGAGGTGGGACTTCAATAATTGCCCAAAACGTATAAGAAGAAGACAAAAGTTACCAAAATGTAAAAAGCCTTTAATGAATGGGCCTAGGGCTTGTACATCTGGGCAAAAATCCATCACACAGCAGTCACATACCCTTCTTACAAAATGATTTCTTGTTGCCTTGCTGTGACATTGTGTCGAACAAAAAAAGGCATGAAAGTCATTTGCAAATGCACACAAATAATCTTCAATAAAACAATCCACAGAATGATTCACTATCTAAGTAGACTTGCTTTTATAGATACACAATCACACGCCATTGGGATGTGCCAAAAACACAGACAATCCCCCGCCGTCTGCGTTCGTCGGCACAGCCAAGTTGCATCGGCTGCAGTTTTTCAGTAACTGAATTACTGCAGTATCATCAAATGACTCTCGTGGAAAGCTTTTACTAACCAAGAGCCCCGAAAAGATTTCTTGTCCCTTGATCTAATTATAAAATAGCTATTCACTCGACAGAACTTTGTACCAATCCGGAGGACAGTTTCAGTCTTTACAGTTGATAACAACCAATTTGTCCTGCAGTTCCATTTTTGAAAAAAACAAAAAAAAAAAAAACCCAAAAAAAAACCACAACAATTTTTGGGGGGGGGGGGAAAGCGTATTTAGGCAAAGCTAATCTTTATCACAACCAGTTGAGGGCTTACCCCGCCTCCTGCCCGATGACAGCTGGGATGGGCTCCAGCATGCCCGCGACCCGCGTCTCAGAAAATGGATGGATGGATAATCTTTATCAATGTATTCCTTATATTCTTTGTCTTAGGAGTTAATCAACCCATAAGTGTTTATCATCTGCATAGCAGGCCAATCAGACAGTGAGACGTCGCCATAATCCCTTTCTGCGCAATATCCTCTGTTGGCCTCATATTTCTCATTTTGAACTTCCCGTATACATTTGTTTTCTCGCAGCGCAACAGGGGATTCATAGGGGACCGTCTTAAATCGTCGAGCAGTGAGGCCAGAAGCAGGTTTCTACCCAAAGCTTCAGGTCACGCTCACTTAAGCTGTCCTGTGACTGACCGCGGAAAGAGGATCTTCTTCCATCTCTGAGAGTGCCGAAGGACACAGGAAGACACAGCAAGTAACCGAGCTGTTGTCGAGCATCCACATGACGCATCTTTCCGTACAAACACATTGCAGGTATCGTATGGCCGCGATACCTGCAGTCAAGTCAGGAGTCATACCGTGGCCGAATTTTGAGCTCAAATGATTTTTCAAATCTGCAAATTACACAAGAAAGTGGCACAAGACAAAACCCATTCACAAGAGCTATTCATACCAAATCGCTTGATTATTTTCATGATTGTTTTACATTTTGACAAAAAGTTTCATGTCCAAAATTCCTCAGTACAGGTATATCCAATGATGACATTATGGATTGGAATGCTCTATATTTTGCTACAAGTCACCAAAACCCTTGAGAATGGTGCACAATGTTTTAAGTGCAAATTGACTATTGTCCAATGAGACCAGGCAGCCATATGAATCATTTCCATAAAGGGTAAAACATTGAAAAGGGCTTATATTCTCCATGATTCTTTTCCAGCCAAAAGATGCCTCGTCGGCGAATACAAACTCACTTTCACTCTTTAATTTGCCCAGGGGAATCATTTTGCGCCCAACTTTGTCGGTATTAAAAGTTCCCACTCTCCTGGGAAGACTTTGCAATATGCTGGAGTGTATTCGTGCGAGGGCTTTTCTCACAATCGCTGTAATAGTTCATCCAAAAGCGTCTGATGGCGGTGGACAAACTTATGGACGGCCAAAAGTTGCGGCTTTAGAATTGTCCAAAACTTCAGCAGAACGCAAGTTAAAATAGAATCGTTTATTTAGCCTAGCCCCTAACTGATCATTGAATGTTATCCAAAGTCTCAACTGCTTTTATCAAGGACGCTTCGTGGAATCCAAGGACCATTGGTAAAGAATCATTTCCCATTGCTCTTCCATTCATTTGTGTTTGCTTGGGACGCACACCAGCATGTTGAAGAGCTGCGAATCCAATTAACCGGTGGCGAATGTTGCTGCCACGACAAACTGTTTACGGCGCACCGCAGCAGTTGATTCTCGCTCACACCTGCAACGAGCCCGCGGGTCCGCAAGGTGTACTTGCAAGGCAATCTTTTGAATTTTGCAAAACGCAAGGAAGTTCAAGAAGGAAAATGACACAAATAAAACAATTCAATTCAAACACTGGGGGCATTTCACTCTTCTTAAGCTCTTAGTTGGTGGTTTTCTTGAACGCGTTTGAGTGCAATAACCAGAAGTCCGTCTCTCCAATCCGAAGCCATCAGAATAAGACACGACACTTGCGGGATTTCTCACGACAGCCCGACAATTGCTCAGTGTGTACAAGCAGAGGAGAAAATGATAACCGTCGTCACGATACGTTCGCATCCCATTTAAGGAATTGGCAAATTGTTCGCACAAAAAGAAAGCAAATATCAGAGCACAACTTTCACCGCGGATCCGTAGTATTTGTTCTCTTCAAATTGATTTCATTGGACTTTGCGATACCTAATACAACTGAGAATGTTTGTACAAATCATGACTTTGATTTGCAGACAAAACAATTATTTTCTTTGTCCAAATTAGCAAATGATGGCAAAAAGTCCAACAGGTCCTCCAAATACTCAAGCATTTCTTCATTGAAGCTCGGAGTCCCAATGATCTCGCTGCTCGGCTCCAATTCAAAATCTCGCTGGTTTTGTTTGTTTCGCAAAGTTGGTTTCCATTCCGGAAGTCACGTTGCTCTTAGTCGTGAGGTGAAATGACAGGTTTCAGCAATAACAAGATTACCAAACTTTTATTGATTCCATCTGATGTCACACAAATTCAAATTTGTATTTCACATATACACCTTATGCAAATAAATGTATGGCACCCTTTACTTTCTGGAGTTTCAGAGGGGAAAAAATGCTTGTGGCCATGACTATGTTTATACAAATGATGAGAAGGTATGTGTTAGAGATGGGCTTTTTATTGGATTGAGTATGGGGGTGGGGGTCAATTAACACATTTGTTTTTTTCAAACGACTGTAAAGGCATGATAGACTCTCTCTCTCTCTCTCTCTCTCTCTCTCTCTGAACGTCTGTTTGGATGCCTGTCTCGCATTGACGAATGCTGCCCGGAGGAGTCGCCATAATGCGGCTTTTGCTCAAATTCCCACAGCTGCTGGGATGTTGTTCTTCTTTAGACCCTAAATCATTTGAGACTGGATCAATGGCACTTCTCTCAAACAATTATTTCAATAGTATTCACATCTGTAGTTTATTATGACTGCAAAATAGCAATTACAGAATGTCAACATTCCTTTAACTAGAATGTATCCAGGCCTGGGAGCTTGTGGGAGCAAGAAGAATTAGAAATTGCTCTGACATTGTTGTCAGAGACCACTCTTCTTCTTTTTTTTTTTTTTTAAACTCAGGCAGGCGCAACAATGAAGGAAGCACAACTCGTTTCCCTTTTGGAAGTAACATGGTAGTAAACAAGATTAAGCCCGAGGCCCAATTCCCAGCTATTCGTGGATGAGCCAACCCATATTAATGCACGGATGAGCGTCGTCATGACGAAGCTATCAATTTTGGGTCTTTGTCACCGTCTGGAGATGTAACTCTCTCATTACATTTATATTCCTCTTCTCCGCTAAGTGCTCATACAATCATAAAAATGTCTTTTACTATCCAAAGAACAAACAGCAATAAACCTTTGTCATCAGCCTATCGTCGATCCGCTCGCTCGCCCGTCGTCCGTGGCTTGGATAGCCCGCTGTGAAGGTCAAATGTGATGGCTAATTTTTCCTCCTTGCGAGGATTTGCCTCACACAGGAAGCTCCCAATAAATACACTTCTGGGCCACTTCAATTTGTTACTTTCCCATTCTGTTTGTCCACAACCTAGGCCAAGAGTAATCAGCAGATGCCAAATTGAAGTTGCATGGGTTCTTATTGAAAAATACATATCATATAATGTGTACACCTGGAGACTCCTTTATCTATTTAGGTGAAACTGTTTTGGTTTGGGTCCATGTTTGTCGTGTGCTCATTTAGTTATTGTGTCCACCTGTTGTCGTCAACCTTCTACCTCGTGTCGACCAATCGGCTCTCTCCGTCCGGCCACTCGCGTCTCGTCCAGGTGTTCCTCGTTGTCTCGTCGATCTGTTTGCATTCAGTTCCCCGGTTTCTTTCGCTTCTTGTCGGTTCACTGTCATTGTCTCCGTCTGTGCCATGTCTCCGTTACCAGTCATGTCTTGTTTCCGGTTTTAGGTTGGTTCGAGTGTTTCTTTGTCACTTTGATCATCCGTTTTGGGACTTCGTTTAGTTTGCTTTAGCCAAGTTCCTTGTTTTGCCCCTTTTTTGGGGAAATCAAATCTAAAGTTTTTCCTCCCCTGCACTTGGGCCCTCCACGTTTTTGCCTTGCCTTCCTCGCCTTCGAAAAAGCCAATCGTGACGGAAACAATTCAATGTCTCAAGAGTGGGGTTCGTTCATGAATGAGAAATATAAGGGTGAGCAATTTTAAAGAGCATTTCAGTGTAGACAAAAACATATGAAAGAAAATAAATAAAAAGATGTGCAGGATGATGTGATGGTTTCAAAACAAAGAACATTTTCAAACAATCCACTTAAGACCAACTGTAATTACACGCTCATGTCGCGTCCCATGGCAGTAGTGCAACGCGGCGATGCTTGAATGTGAAAGATCTGAGGTACGACCAAGGCTGACCAGTCAAAAAAAAAAAAAAAAAAAGATCTTCATCCTGCCTAAAACTGAAAAAGGGCATGACAAGCTTGACTTTAAGACAAGTGGCTATTTCATTTTTGAATTCGAACAATTCACAGCTTGGCAAAGCCCTTTCCCTGGATAGCTGGTAGGGCACGACGATAGAATCGAGGCGCGATAGAACCAACGGCTCGATGAAATTTCATACTGTAACCGATGAGCGAGAAGGAGATGAGTGTCAGAAATGTCAGTTCATCATCATTTCCATTCAAGATAGCGACTCCTGTTTGAGAAGGACTAAGCCGTCCGTCTCCACCATCGTCCGATCTTTCCACAGTGTATACATTCTTTGCTTACATGTCACAGAGAGGAAGCATACACAGTAAAACATACACGGGCCATTACTAAGATGTCAAGAAACGGTCCACTGCGCATTTACACAAAGGATGTTTTGTCTGCTCCGAGCAGTGAACTGTCCCCACACAGTTTCAGGTCCAGATCGTCACATACTGTTTTCTTAGTGCAGAAAACAACAGGTAATATGGAATGGGATACCAGAAGTCAAAGGCACAGAAGGGTGCTTCCGAAGTGTCCGTGTGGAGGAATATTGTGCATCTGATACAGTTTACAAATGATTCTGCGGTCAGGATCTGGTACAATACATCATGTGTAACAGTAGTCTATGTCTGGGATTCCTCCTTCTCTGTAACCCCTGTTGGTGCTTTGCCTCGCATTGGACATATGATTGGCACCTTTGTACAGGCCAGTGCCATTGGACGGGAAGATGGTATGAATGATGTAATCCTCTTGTAAGGGTTTAGGCTGCATCGGCTGGCAAGCTGACATCGGTGTCATCTGCAACCCCGGACCGCGGATCTCTAATATGGTATTGTCTTTCTTGGTGCCTGACTCAATGTAGTCATCATAATTCTTGCTTTTGCGGGAGCCGTTGCGAGTGTAATGGTCTCGGGAACACGAGTGACCACTCCTGTGTCCGTACCAGCAAAAGATGGCAAAGATAAGTGCCAACGATACAATTGCAGTAGCCCCACCAATAATCCCCGTCAGGGGCAGCACTGTCATAGGTTGGGAATGATTCTCTTCGTCTTCCTCCAATGGGCTGGGATCAGCGGTTTCCGCTTTTGCACACACCAGAGCTTCATCAGAGTCAGCTTCTCCTGAAACCCCGCCTTTATTCTCTGAGCTGGCAGGCAGGGGCACCATACAGATGATGTAGCTCGAGCGCGGTTGCAAGGAGGTAAGCAGATACTCCCGGCGATCACCCCGGACCAACGTCTCCGTGATTGATCCCATGGCGTTACCGATACCTAGTCGGAGCCAACTGAGCCTGAAGGAAGAACTTGGCTGCGCTACACTCCAGGTAACACGGACACTACTTTGAGAGAGAGGCTTCACATTGAGAGCCAGACTCTTCCCTACACCACTGCTGCTGAGAGTGTAGTCCAAGCCGGAGTCGGGAAGCCTCAGACCGGGACGCTTTGACCGGAGGGTGAAGAGGGAACCTTGGGAAGGTGTGTTGGTGGTAGAACTATCCGCTCCACCAATACTTGCTCTGTCTTTAGTCCCAGCTGTCCTCACCACTTCACACTCCTCCATCTCAGCAGTCAGGTCTTTCAAGGCCATTTCTCGCACCCTTTCAGGCCCCTGGCAGGTGAGACCTCTCACTGTGATTGAATTACCACGGGCGCGTAACCAATCATACAGCCACCGCAAGTTACAGCCACAGTGCCAAGGATTACCTCGCACCAGCAGCTGCCCTAAGTTGTCCAGATCTTTGAACAGTCCCCGTGGCAGGGTGGTGAGATTATTTCCAGAGAGGTCCAGCCTTTGCAGCCTGTGCATGCCATCCAAAGAGCCACGGGGCATGTGAATCAGGGCATTCTCCTGCAGCGAGAGACGCTGGAGATGGGCACTGGGAAGGTTGACGGGCGGAGTCTGAAGGGAGTTGCGGACTAAGGACAACTCCGTCAAGTTGGACAGACGTGAGAATGTGTCATCGGCAATGCGCTGATTCGCCAACAGATTGCCGTCCAAAACAAGACATCTCAGTGAGGTGAGGCCACGGAAGGCATGCGTGGGAATAGTGGAGATCCGGTTGTCGTCCAGACGGAGTTCTTCCAGAGATGCGGGCAATCCTGAAGGGATGCTAGATAGGTGATTACGGGAGAGGAAAAGAAGGCGCAATCGGGGGTTGTCTGCGAAAGCCTGGTCCTCAATGCTGACGGTGGAAATAGAGTTGTCGTCCAAGTGGAGCTTCTCCAGTAGCGGCATCCGAGCCAGAGCGCTACGAGGAATAGTGCGGATGTTATTGTCTTGCAAATGCAACTCGCGGACAGACGGTGGCAAGTGCACGGGGAATTCATCCAGTTCATTGTCATAGAGGTAGACTACATGTACAGTAAGCTGGCGTTCCAAGGAAGTGGGAAGGCCAGGGTTGTTTATCTGGTTGTTTTGAAGGTAGAGGACAGATGCGGAAGCCGGCAGTGAGGGGATGGAGCTCAGGCCACGATCATTACAGTAGATGAAGTCTTCGTCGCATCTACACACGGATGGGCATATCGGGTCTTTTTCTCCAACGTATCCTTGGATTGCGGCTGCGGCAAAGTCAAGCACACACACGAACAGTGTCACGATGAGGAAAAGCAACGGCAGTCGAGCCTCCAATTTAGCAAGACCGAAAGGTGCCATTATGATGAGTATGGGGATCGGTTTTTGTCCCGGTCTTTTTGAATCCTCAAATCGCTGCGGTGAGCTGCACTCCAGTGACCTCGACCCTGCAAGACAAAGAGAAAGTACAGTTAGCAAAGATGAAAAGTAACTGCTTTGTTGTCACCTGGGATAAACACAAAGACTATATCCAGAAATCATTTTTAATAACAACAAATGATCTGCTAAGGATTTCCTTCATCATTGTGCCAATGATTTTTAGCAAAATAAGCAAAGATGACAGCACAGTTAATAATCCTTTTTTTCCCCAGACGTCCCCTCTGCCGTCATAAAAATGACGCTTAGCTGTCAGTCCATTTCAGCTCATAACCAAGATATTAGCTTCCACCTATTCAGTTGTCTCAGCCGATTCCCTTTCACGGTCGTGCCATTTTTAGAATTCCTTTATTTTCGGTTTCTCAGTGTGCTACGCTGTTCCTCATCCACCCCAGTTCCACTTGTATCAGACTTAATCATTGTCATGTCCGTGTTGTGGTTTTGCTCATGTGACCTTCCCGGACCGATGCCCCCCCGCGTACACTCAAGGCAAGAAGGGTCTCGGAACAAAGCCAGACCACCAAATTAAACCGTACTGCAAATGCTCTTTTTGACTGAAGTGATCATGACAGATTTGGACTTTGCCTTGTATTTGATTTTATTTTCCACTGAATGTGCAAAGCGTAGTGAAAAGCAAAGTTGACACATTCGGTTCCACATTTAGAATTACGTTCGCCATGTTGATAGATACGGAGACTTAAGAATATTCTAAATTATTTAAGAGAGCTTGAGAGTCTCCAGGAGTTGCTAGCAGATGGTTCCATTAGCCCGACAGAGCTGAAGGCACTTTTCATTATCAAGAAGGAAGACAACGCACAAGAGTTTAATTTCATCATTTCGGTGAGCCGAGGGCTATTTCTGATTGAAAAAAAAAAAAAAAAATCACGTTTAAAAAGTATGTATAATGAAATATTTTAGCTGGAGAAGGTAATGTGGACAGTATATGCGGGTGGAACTTAAAATAAATGACATTTTCACAGGAGAATAAAAGCAATTCCATATAGGCACGCTTTGCGAGGTCATGGACATTTGAAGTGGTGTACAACTGCACTCCTGCATACTGAGAGATGCTTGTAATAAATGTCTACAAGTGTACATATTTATCTGACTTCCTTTCTGAAAGTGTTAATCCGAGCCGGTCTGATCGCAATAGTACACGAGTGTCCGAGAAATGCGCATGACATGGGTAAAAGTTCTACTGGCCTTTGGAAAGTGTTCTCTCACGAGATGGTCCCAAAGGAAATCACCTTGCTAATTCCTAATTCAGAAGATGCCATAATTGTCCGTTTGTCCTTCTCCCAGGCTATCACGTCACATGTCTTGGGAGGTGGAGCGTTGCTTGCACGATCATTGCTTGCAGTCGACGGTATGTACTTCTCTCGACTCTGCATAATAACGGTACACGCGAGCACGGTATAGCATAACTACATTTCTATACAGTGCTTTGAAAACTGCGAAAGTACAACACTCCGACAATGCCACCTTGAGCCCGGGGCTCATTAGTCGAACCTTTATGGCCCACTCAGCATCACACGCTCGTTGGAGTATTGATTTCCTTGCAAATCCGAGTGATCTGACAGAGGCGGACAGCGCTCATGCAGCTTATCGTAGTCTCGAGGCTGTAAATGGAACAATCGGGCCACCGGACAAAGGAATGTCAACTCTGTTGGGAATTTACATTGCTATTTATAAGCCAAAATGCTCAAGACATCTTACGTGGGAATACGGGTCAAATTGGAGCTTTTTCAAAGTCAGCAACCAAAGACCCAATTCTCGGATGTCTCCTGACCGATTACCCCTTCGCTGCGGGATGAGCGATTATTCCTCCCCGATCTGCTCCGAAAACGGTCGGGGCCCGACAATAGTAAACCTTAAAGCTCTTAGATAATATACTTGCAATCGCAAATCCTCGTGTGAGGTCAACACGGCTGAGCTTCGTGATTGTGACGCGAAACGGAAACGTAGCCAATTAGGAATTAGCACGCGCTGTTGCCAGACACAAATTGAGGAGCAACGGATGGTGCAAAATGTCTCCCGAGTTACTCACCACATTAGAAATGGCAAGGAAAATTGTTTTGTGCATTTTTCTAACACAGTCTTTTATTTGACCTCTTACATTTGAGAATGTGGCCTTACATACTGTATGGATGCTTGTCGTTCAAACGCACGTGAGCGATTGACTGGCCATGCATGGGGAATTTGAGGACAATGACCGTATTTTACGGACGATGTTCATATTCGGTTTCCGTCTACATTTCAGCTCTGTGCACACGGAGAGCAAAGCGGCCTGGGATGTGCGCTAATGTGCTTAGCAGACAGACAGTCGCCTCAGGGGGAACACAGGACACGCGACGACCCCCGACCTCATACTGGAACCCAAGACTGGATCAATTTACAAATGAACAAAAAGATGAAGCTTTGAGTGAGGACCCCGTTAAGACCCCTACAGAGAGAACAAACCCGATTTTAGATGACCAGAGGGCTGAGGAGATCCGCTTGACCGACGGCAGGGAAAAGATAATAGCGAGCCCGCAGCTAATCTTACATTGTCACGCTTATTATGTATTTTGTTGTTGATGGAGAGATGGGACATGTGGAAAGGAGGACAGGAAACGTTGACCGTTGAGATGATGACCGAAATAAATCAAGGGATCGGCGATGGGAAAGATCAAAAGCTGGGGGGCAGATTCATTCGGTTTGTGTTATTTTCTTGCAACCATGTGCTGAGAAAAATGGCTTGAAATCGCCAGCAAAGCGAGGCGCCACCATTTGTCTTCATTTTCATTCATTCCATTCCAATATTTGGACAAGTTGTGTGTGGAGGCCTGCTGACTTGTGTTGTACATGATTTCTTTTGATTCTCATCTTTAAACCCTATCCTTCATGTAATGTAAATACATTTCTCTAGTAGGTTCTGGTCTCTGGGAACAACTGAATTTTCTATTTGGAGTCTTTTGAAACCCTGGTATGAATTGAAATAAATAAAAGCCGGTCCAGAGACGATCTCGCCTCTTGCCCAAAGTCAGCCGGGCGAGGCCCCACATCGCCTACGGCGGACGCGCGATAGAAGAGCGAGGACGGATGGATTCAGAAATGCAGCTGTACTGCATCATGAGTGATCATCTGCAATCGTCACGTCCCATGAACACAAATCAGATTGGATGGAAATCCACACAAAGTACACATTCTCCATTTAGAAAAGAGAAGTTGAATCCAGTATGATCCATGGTGTTGAGTTTACATTTAACACAGAATGGTCGCAAAGGTCAAGAGATGGAGGCAAATATAGAGCGTATGGTTGTTTTTTTTCCCTTTTTTTGGGGGGGGGCTGTTGAGTGTGCCCTTAAGTGACTTGATATTTAGCTGAAGAGCACTGTGACATGTTTGAACAAACCGCCCTGTAACCTGTTGTGCGAGCAGCGCCGGCAGTCAGTCGCCCCGCTGCTGCTATTCTTTTGGCTCAGGTAAACCCCTCACAAAAGCACCAGCAGCTCTGCACAAAAAGCGGAGAAGTAATCCGACGCTGACTGGGCGTGGGAGAGCATTGTAGTCGAACCGTAGCGCACGTCAACTCCATACATAAATCTAGAATGCTCCGCCATTGCTTCCCCTACAGCTGCATAGGGCGAGCAATGACGCGATCACATTTGTTTGCTTGCTTGTTAGCTAGCAGGATTACGGGGGAAGAGTTTGCACAAACACAATTGTGAACTGGAACTTCAGCGGCAACACGAGAGGCATCCCGGCCGGTCCGCCGACATCGGAGGGTCCGAAAGTCGCGGCAACGGCATTTTCAAATGAAATAACTACATATCGGTGCTTTGGGTATTCATTGGGTACTAGTGCACCTTTAGTGCACGCCTCCATGGATATCAGTCTTGATATTCCAGAAGAGAAGATCTCCGCTGCGAGCCTGCAAAGAAGCTTTCCATGTGTCACTCTTGCCAGTGATCATATTTCACTCTTTGATCAGCCCATCCCTGTTGACGTGCGGAGATCATTTGGCCGTCTTTAATGCTGCTGTTTGCGCTAACATAAAGTCGAAGAAAACGCTACAAACCGCTACAAATGTTGAGAAAATGCAACAGCAAAGGTTTCTTCTTCTTCCTTCAAGCACAAGGCTCAGTTTGTCACGCTTGTGGTTTTCTAATGTTCACAGAGAGGAAGTCAAGAAGCAGGTTTCCCGCTTTAATTGGTTAAATTGTCATTCAACTCTGACATGTTGCTATGTTTAAAAGAAGAAACAAAATAACACAATCATTCAAATTATGATCAAGTAGCAACCTTTCCCCATTAAAACAATACTTTTAGTTGAACTAAAGTGATAATGTTTGATTTGAGAGCATTACAATCACAATATGGAATTATTTGATTCGTCACATTGTCTGGATGCAAATAATAAATCATAATAAAATCCAGATAAGTATTTTACTTTTAAGTGTAAAATTCTAGAAGTGTCAAAGCGGCATCAGATGCACTTCATTTATTATTTAGAAACTGTGTCCGATAAAACCTCGACATCCATCCACCCATATTCTGGAGCGCTCATCTTCACTAAACACGGAAAGACAAACGCACACACGCACAAAGATAAAAGACTACTTTTAAGTTAGGGCTATGCTATTCTGGGTTACTTATTTTTCACATTTGTGTCTATCCTCGTTGACTTTTACCAACAAATCCGTTCCAAAGTCTCAGACGAAAGTATATTTGGCTGACGGGAGCGATGACGCATCCGCCGCTGGTACGCAGTCTTTCTTTCTCCCAAGAATGTAGGAAGGACTCGTGTCTCGTCGTCGTCGTCGTCGTCGTCGTCGTCGTGTCGTGTCCTCTTTTCTGTTCAATGCGTTTGTCACTCGGATTTCATTTGGAACAGCGGTTCGTTGGCGTGCATCGTTTTCTCATTTCCTTTCCGTCAGCTCCTTCCAAATGCAACATTTGCTCGATCCCATTTGAAACAGTCTTTGTATCTTCCAAATGGAAACATTAAGAGAGGCTGACACAATAAATGCTGGCAAATAACATCCGTTTACAATCCCCTTCTGTCTAATCAAATGGAAACCACAGCAGTAATGTGACAATGTGAAAATTAATGACACGGTCATTCAATCAATACATCGAATTCAAGTCCATTCGCAGGAACTTCACTTCTGTACGTGCGCTAGACTGAATTTGCTTGTTTCAAGGTAACCGCCGTATGCACGTGACGTACTGTATATTATCTTAGCACAATGTTGGAGCTGATTGTGTGGAGATTAAGAAACATATAAGCTGCTCATCGGAAGTGTGGCGGTGATTTCACAGCATGTGGCCTTCATCTGGGCAACTTTTATTGTTGTTGTCAGTGTCATTTTTTTTGCAAGTTTCAAGTCTGCCTCACGTTTGCGTTTGACACAAATCTTTCAACTGCAGTGATAGGCTATTTAGGGAATCACATGTCCCCGCTTTTGCCCGCAAAACATGGATAATGTTCAAACCGGATCAGTCGCAAAAAATAAATAAATAAATAACTAAAGAATTTAAATTAGTGAATACAAAATGGATTATTATTATTTTTGTATTTTGATTTTTTTTTAAATGAGCAAGTCCAAGTATCACGGGACACAACAGTCCTGCTCAAAGGAAGTTTGGCTAAAGTCTGCTGGACACATTTTCTACATTTTTTTTTCTTCATTTGATTTATTTGTAACTGCGCCCAAAACGCTGGAATGAGTCGACGAGTAAGCTTTATCGATCACTGTTAATTGGATTGAACGGATACGAGTGTGTCGAAGTCACCTCTATACCAAGAGTAGCTTCTCATCTCTCGGTGGCGTGCAAGACTGACAGCCATCGAAACGGGGCCGTCCCTTTTGGACCACTCCAACCTCGAGCATTCAATGATTGTTTCTCTCCGTCAGCGCAAGAAAGGAAGACTAGCACCTAAGTTCTCAATTGGCATGAAAACATCCCGTCGGTTGTTCTTTCTGTGTTTTGGGATTATGCCTCACAGCACACCAAGAACCACGTCTCGGCACCGTGAATACTTGATGATCTCAGAGAACCCCAAAAGCTTGCTGGACAACCCTAGCTACTCTCGCCCTCTGGATTGCTTGAATAGAAACATCCTCTTTGCAGCGTGATCGCGATCACACATGAAGCCAATGACGACTGCACTTCCTGTTTGAATCACAATTGAATTCTACCATTTAAATTCATAATAACCAGGAAACATGCCAACGCTAGCTAACAACCCTAATTTTGGATTTGAACGAGAGGCACAAATCTGCCGAACGCCCAGTTGCCCTTGACATCGATCCGCTGTTCTCCTTCCAGAAATCCGACCATGAACAAGAAAGAGCTGTCAATCGAAAAGAGCTCATTTCGGTTTACCATTCATGCCATTTCTGTACATAATTGCCATAGATTGGAAAAGCGAAATAGCAATCCCCGTGAGCCGACACACAAAGGCAAACAAATATGTTTATGGAGGTTGTAGCTCGCAGCGGCGTGGAACTGAATTGAATCACTAAGGATACGCGGTTGCAGTATTTCAGTTACGCATTACACATGAGGGTTAGCGTGAAAAATCCGAAACTTAATGTTCCATTTGATCATTCTCTCACATTGTCCAACCAAAATGAACCTTACCTTATCTTTATTTAACATTGTGCAAGTGCACCTCAATGTTATGGCCGGTGGAGTGTTCAATAAATAAAGTGTTTCATAAAGCATGAAGCCCATTTGTAGATTCTTATTAATGTAAGAATACATATTTCAATATAAACAATTGAAAAACAGCCCGCCTAGCTTTCTTTCGGTGCCCTTTGCTCTCCATTTCCCGCACACGCGGCCTTCTTTAAAGCGTGCCAGCTGTATCTTCTCCAGCTCGCGTCGTCACATGGTCCGTCAAAGTGCGATGCGCGAGGGAGTGCGTTGCCACCATCAGCCGCACGAGCTTTCGATCTATGTCAATGAGATGCTGCCGCTGGTGTCAGATGGGCTCTCTGTGGAGAACGTGAGGACAGATCAAAATCACAGCTGACCATCACAGTCTGGAATGAAAGTGTAACGGCATTACTGATCTCTCAGCAGGACATCGCCCGTCAAGTGCACTACGGCGCATGTCATATACAGCAGATTAGTTTTAGGTTTTTGCGGGGAGGATCACACGATTGAGTCTTGAACTTTCATTACGCTATCTTCCAATAAATCGAAAGCTTATTGAATTTTCTCGATGTGTTTTTCATAACAATTATACAAATAAACTGTCAACCCACTTTCAAATTCATTTGATTTCCCCTCAACTATAATCTCTGCTCAGTTGATGAAAGCCTCTCCATTCAAAGTGAGTTCAAAGAAACGCTTCTGAGAGGGCAATCTTCGCTCCGATATGATGACATCACCGTATTTTGCCAAAATAACCCTAACCCTCAAAAGACTTTTGCCTCAGACTTCAAAAAGGGCTGTCACACACAGAGTTTTACCTCCTCATTAAACGAGTACAGATGAACCTTCAGCTAAATTGGGATTCAAAGGAGTGCAAAAGTTCTAAATGTGAAATATAAATGTGTTGGGGAGAAAAGGATTCTTGTTCCTGGCGTCTTCAACTCTACACCAAGCGGCATTGTGTGTCCAATTGAGAAAGCAGCAGATTTCCAGGGAAAAGTACACGCAGCAATTTGGAATATCTTCATGTTGGGAATGGGAAGGTTCCATTTCGTCCCGATTCGCATTACTGTGTGAAATATAGAAGATACAGAGTGGCAGTCAAACGCTCCTGAGGTGGTACAACCCTGACCGAAATATTTGCTACAAATACACTTCTGAAGTTGCGCAAAACCGCGCCAAAACATCAACAGCAAACAAATGATTACCTCTGCTTGAGTGCTTTTATTTGTATTCAGCTTTTTGGGTGTGTTTTTCTTTTTTTTTTACAACATGCATTGAAAGGAGAAGTGCAGCCATGCTTCAAACAAACAAACAAAGCGCAGGAGCACTTTCAGTAAGTCAGCCTGGTCAGTGAGGAGCGCTGGTGAGTGGAACGAGGTTCAACTGCTTACAACATACAAGACAAGGCCTTCACAAAAAAACGGAAAATGTGGCTAGTTAACACCTATAGCTGCCAACACTAAAAGACAAGTATGTTATGATGTTTTTTTTTTGTTATGATCAAAAAAATGATGGTTTTATTCTCTCTTAATAGTAAATCTTTGATGATGTATCCTGTATTATATTGTCTTGTAGATGTATTTGACTGCTTTTGTACATCATGGCCAGGGGACTACAGATGAAAACTAGCCTTCTGGCTAATTCGGGCTTTTTTAACCATGTGTACTTCATGTGTTTTATGAAATTGCTTTTTCCCCTTTCAAAAAGAAACTGAAGTATGAAGTATAAACAAAAGGAGGATATGAAGTCCATTGAAGACGAATGTGAGTGCAAATTGTTGTTAGCCTATGATAGCACTAATCATTTTGAATCATTTCCTTCGGACTCAAAGACAAAATGAAGTATCGTTGTCACGTCAGTGTGGAAAACATTGCGAGCCCTCTTCTTGATGCTGTCACCACATCCGCACGCACGCACCCAAGCTGACCTTTTGATTCGCCACTCTGGGTCGCATGTTTCCAATTTTCTTGTTGAAATCTCCAATTGGATTTCTGCCAAACGCTTCCCGATCGACCTTGACACTAACCCGCCGTTCTCCTCCCAGAAATCCTACCATTAACAAGAGCCGTCAATCACCGCGCCGAGCGAGCGGGTCGCTCGGGCTGAAATTGCGGATGTGCCGTGTGGAAAATGTGCTGACTCAGACCGACTGCGAACTCTCTTTGTCTGCCATCTGGCTCGCTGCAGATGCCATCTGACAGAGACGCATCAAGATCGTTGCCATCATGCATTTGAAAAAACATGAGCTGCTTTTTTTGTCCGTCACTGTAGACAGCAACACAGCAAGCAAACCATATGACGGTGTCAGGAAGAGAGTTTGTCAGGCCTACACAGCACGCGGGTGTGGCATGCTTATTTATGGCAACTTTTGGGTTATTTTGACATGGTGGCTAAAGATGACTGATTCAAACTGGGTCAAATGGAACGTGGAGACCGTTACTCTATAGGGTGCACTAAACACTGACTTCGCAGTGGTTTCCTTTGGGCTCAGTTTTCAGCCACTGTTAGATGAAATGAAGCTTTCAGGGTTTTAACAAACTACAAATCCTGTTGGATTTTTTTTTTTTTTTGGTACAATACCAAATCTGAAATATTTACTACTACTACTACTGGGTGTTCCTTCCTACGTCAAAATGTGACTCAAATAACAAAGCTTGTGGTGGCCTGACATACTGTAGAATGAAAATATCCTTAGCCGTTTGATTGTAATAATGGTGAAATCTCGAGCGTGTTCTACAGGAAGAATAGTAATTACTTGTCAAGTCTCAGCGGAAGGTCTGCGCCTGCATGTTTAACAATGGTTGTGAGGAAGGACAGCATGAGGCTAGGAAACGTGACCGCGTGGATGACGCCGCCACACCGCATCGAGGATGCACGCTTGAGTACGTGCCGTGCCGGGCCGGGCCGCTCGCTCACCCGGGAACGGCCCGAGATGTTCGGTATCTCGAACAGCCACTCGTCGCGTTCGGGCGTCCTTGCGTTGTGGTCCACGGTCCTATTATAAGACATTCGTGACGGATTACGTGTGCTGCAATGCTCGGGCCTGCAATTATTAGAAGTGGCCAGAGTCAAGAGGGGAGCAGATGCTGGTGGCGTTTAACGCCGCCCTTCCCATCACCCACCTGGCCCCCCCAATACCGACGTCACGTTTAATACAGAGCAGTCATTCGCTTGCCAAACGATCCATTTTCATTCATTCGAGAGCAACACACTTTTCTCGTGTTTCGCTAAGTAACGAAAAGAGGTTTCATATCATCATCGATATTTCATCTATCGATATGACAGGGCTCGCTAGCACTGTGTGGTGAACGTCCACAGAAGCGCAATGGAACAACATTTTCACTCGCACTCTCACTGAGAATTTGGCAAAATCTAACCCACCTTTTGAACAGCAACAGCACCACCGACAAGTGAAAGACTTTCACGACAAATGTGGGCTGGCGGCAGGTTGAGGAAAACACTGAAGCTTGGCTCTGTGAAAAATAGGACTCCAACATCTTTTTTTTGTTATACTCCACCACTCCAACTTCTAGTTCACATGGATCCCCGGTGACATTTCTTTGGTTCCGTCTCTGCGGCGCCATTAAGGAGCCACGACGGGTTTGAAAGCAAATATTGTTGACATACGTATTCAAGATCCAGTGCAATCTGTATTTCCTAAACGGTCTGCTGTCTAAACGGAGGATTTTGTTGCACAGGTCTGTTATTACAGCACGTCCTCATAAAAGATTCAAACGTTCACGCCTGCTGTAAGTGGTTTGTAGCTCACTGTGATTTTACTGCGATAGATGTGCGGAAAGCAAAGCTGAGATGATTTGACACACACACACACACACACACAGAGAGCCTGCGATGTGATCAGACTTTGAATACGGCGGCACATGTCGTCTATTCAGCGACGGAGGTGGCAGAGAGCAGTGTCGTCGGGGATGTCGGCGATGACACGTGATGGATGTGTGATGAATTCATATGAGCTGCTGGCTTGGACATGTCTTTGTCATTGGCCCGAAGTGTCCTCGCGCCTTAATATTCAACGATTGGCTTTTGGGGTTGTTTTTTTTCTTCCTGAAGGCCCTTCTCAATGACAAGTGAAAGAGCATTCTGTGTTCCCACTTGAACCAAGAAGTGCATCTGTCCTACTAAGAAAGCTTTTACATGCTTAATTAAGAGATACCAAGACGCAGTGTGTAACGCTAATTCTACTCTTTGTCTCGATCGCCGCTTTGTAATTTGATTCAGGATCCATCATTGGGACTCTATAATGTGGTCCTTTCTCCATCGAGGCCAACTTCTGCACTCGTGACTGTCTAATTTGCTCTCTTTTTGAGCCCTCACAATCAGTTCTTCCTCCGTTGGAGTCATCCACCAGATCTTTTAATTCTCATCCTCGATGTTGTTAATTCAGGGCTGACAGGCTGAGAGGAGAGAGCCAAGGAGCAAAAAAAAAAAAAAAAAAAATATATATATATATATGGATAAAGAGAGCAATAAGTGAGAGGATACAAATGCAGGAAATGGGGTGCCGCTTTCGCCCAAATCCAAATATTGGCAGGGACTGGCCAGAGAAACTAATGTAAACACGAAAGGAATAGCGAGTGGAGCGTTCACGGAGAAGCCGTGGAAATGAGGAAAACACAAGAGTAACAAGACAAACTCCACTTTCAAGCAACACTATGCAAGCATGTTAGGTTGAACTTTTCCAATTTTCAAGATCATTTTTGTCCTTACCGTGGAAACCCTGACGATGATGATGATTATAGACAAGCGGTTATTAGCCCACCGACAGTACCTCCAGCCAGCCTCCAGTTTGCATGTTGTGCCCGTGTTTGCGTGGTGCGGCGATCGGCCGGCTGCCGGTGCACGGGCGCAGCCCGCCTCGCGACCAAACTCAGCTGGCATAGGCTCCGGCTCGCCGGCAAACCGAATGAGCGCCGGTATCGAAAACGGATGGACGGATGCTTTGAATTGCACACGGGAAATTTTACTGAGGCAGACACGCGAACCACTCGCTGTCATAACACACACACCTAAAGACTCGGATGCAATTTGTGCAAAAGCGTTGCGGATTTTCGGGAAGGGAAACAAATAGAGTGGAGACAGAAGCGGGCTGGGCTGGGCTGGGCTGGGCGCATTAAAAGCCATCATCTTCCAACATGAATTCAAAGTTAAGCGCAGAGGAATTGCTGCATTGTGATAAATTGTTTCCCTTACCCTAAAACTGTGCATGCGTCCCACAGGGGTAGCGGCCACTAAATCTGTCATCTGCCTTTTTCGTGCCCTTCGCTCTTGACAGTAATGAGCCAGGCTCGTTTGATTGGCTTGTCAGCGGCTGATTAAAAGTAGTTTCTTCTCATGCAAGGATTTACTTTGACATTTCCTATGCGCAAGATCCAAAAGGCTCATTAAGGAAGGAACAATAATAATTGTTCTCGTACTTAGTACTTTACAGCTTATGCTAGTTTTTGGTTATCCTATTTTGACTAAATTAACCTTTTTAACAAAACAAAAAAAGATGATGGTATATATTATACATCATCCACTCACAGGCCATACTCGAGGCGAACCTGTAGAGGCCAATGCGATCCAAAACCATCCGTTGTCGTTTGCTGTACTGTCTTGCCGAAGAACTACTACAGGACGTCTCATCCTGAGAGCTGATTTCGAATATTTTGCTAAAATTACTCAGGAAGGTCTCAGCGTAGTTATACACCACTGCAAACTGACTGCAATGATCGATTGGATTGATTGATTTATCAAATCCATACTATAATAATCTATTCATTCCGGTTTCATCATCCAAAGTGCAATGTCCGTGCCGTTATTTACGCAGGGTCGATTCCAAACATATTGTTAAATGAATACATGTAGCTCTGTAATAATATCTCTTCGAAGTGAGCATACTCCGGTTTCCTCCCACATCCCGAAAACATGCACGCTGGGTTGATGGGAGACTCTAAATTGCCCATAGGTGTGAATGCGAGTGAGTGCAAATGGTTGTTTGTTTCTGTGTGCCCTGCGATTGACTGGCGACCGGTTCAGGGCGTGCCCCCCCGCCTCGCCCGAAGATCGCCGCGAGAGGCTCCAGCACGCCCGCGACCCGCGTGTGGAGAAGCGGGACAGAAGATGAATGAATGATATTTGTCTAAATTTGATCTTGTAACTGCACCTAATGTTGCGTTGCGTGCATATTTGAAATCATAACGTTAAGCTCTCCGAGGGTTCCGCTCAAGAAGCACAAAGCTTGATCACACATGTTGCAAATGAGCACATAGGATCCATCCGCTGAGCTTGAGTGGGCGTGAGACAAATCGAAGAGTCGCAGGTCGCGGTCGCGGTCGCGGCCTCGGCTGCGACTGCATTCGACAAATCGGGGCCCACGAAGCTCCGCTAATCATCGCAGCCCTGTCTCCGGCGGAACGAGGACCGTCGTCGTGTCGATCTTTGCAGGCGACCTGACGTACGTTCACAGTATGCACACACTTGCGCAGCCCCCCTTTTTTCCTCACCTAGACGCTCTCAAATGTCTAAACGGCTTTACTGCTCCTGGTGAGTGCAAACATCACATCCGCATATCTCGCCTTTAATTCTTTCTGTATTCCACACGCACGCTCATTGGAAAGCCCTATGCGTGGAACTGATGCCATTTATGGGCTGGACACCTCGCTGCTCTCCTTCCTATTTGTCCCCTCACTCACGCGCACACAAATCGCATACGTTGTGGACAATCTCACAAAGGAACGAGGTGGAATAAGGGACAAGGTCAACATGCAGGGGGCAAAGAAAAAGAGGAAATTAAGCAAAGGAAGAGGCACGCAGCAAACCTACAAAAGAGAGTCATCGTTTGGCTCGTTTGATGACAAATTCACGAGAACACAACAGACTATATGAGCACTTTGTGGCCGTTTTTGGTTCCGGCTGCTTCGGAGCAAAACACCTCCTTTCATGTGCTGCTTATGCCCGGAGCGCTCACTCTCTATAACATTGTTCCAAACTTGAAATGGTCCACTGACCAGAAAGCGTTTGACCGTTCCAAGCGTCGATTACCATGTATGCATGTATGCATTCACAACGCTTCACTAAACAACGTACTGTATGTACGTGTGCGCGTCTTTATGCTGACCTGTAACAACACTCATTATTAAAACGCTAGCTGTCAAAATGTGTGTTCTGCACTTGAGTGCATTAATCTGATCCCACTTGGTCCTGTTAGCATCTGTTGGGAACAGCCATCCCGCATGAATATTAAGAAGCTCGCGGCCAGTTCTGTATGCAACAGAGTTAATAATAAACGAGGTCTAATAATTTAATGGGTCTGCATGCCGGCATATCCCCAGGGCTGCCCTTACAGTCGGTGCATGTGCTAATAAGGAAAGAGCAGCGGAAACAAAGACAGCAAGGGGAAACCTGACTTCCCAGTAGCAACCTCCATTGTGGACGAAAAGAAAAAATAACGAGTACCCTCAGATGCCCTCGGATTATCAACAGTCCCCCGAGTTCGCTTTTATGAATCTCATTTCAACGAGGCGATATCATCGCATTTCCACGAGCATCCTTACGGCCTGCGGTCGAGCGCAGACCTCCACGAAGGTCGAACTGTGAACAAAATGGTAGCGACGAGCGGTGTCTCCAATTAGCGGCATGTACTCGGACAAGAATCTGCAAGTCGGGGGAAATGAATATCCTTCAAAAGACGATCTCGGTCCTACTGACAGCCACTGAAGTTTTGGTGCAACAGAAAAGACATCCGACCCTGTTCAGTGTCGCCGATGCCGGCCGGCAAGTCGGGCGAGCTGACCACGACATCATTCGTGACTGCCGCAGAAAAGCGGAAAGAAAAATGTCCTGTGAATTGGACGCACCACAGAGAAGCGTTGTTAACAACCCTTCCCAATTTGAAGGATTACAACAACAAAAAGAAGCCAAGTATATCAATGGAGGCGTCAAAATCATTACAACCTACTCGCCACTGCGCCCCGCCTTCAGTTCAGATACGGTGGGGAAGGGGCCACTCATGCCTGAAGCCAAGTGGGTTATGTTAAACTATCTCATGTTTCAAATCTGTGTGGACGTTTCTCCTTATGCCCACTTCAACCTCTGAAAATGACAGCCCCAATATTTGGGATTTCATGGACGTTAAGCGTTTTACTCTCCGTAGGGGCTCGCTATAACAGCGCTTAATAAGGTCCATATATATATATATATATATATATACACACACACAGTATATTTCAGATCGCTTGCCTATTCATTAGGCACATGACATGTACAGTAGTTAAAGTGGACAGCTGAGTGATTAGAATCGTTTATGGTGCAGTTTTATATCCTTTCACTGTAATTTCTGTGAAACAGCACGCATGATGGCAGGGTTTGTACCACCGACATGGAACAGGGCCAATAATTAGTCACCGCATCTCCGCCAATGACGTTCCAAAACGGCTTGTGTGAAAATCGAGTGTGTGTTCTTCAGGGGAAAAAAGGGATCATCATAGGTGTAAATGTATTTCATCGGTAAATTTGCAGCACTTTTCCCAGGAACGTCTTGTTCTCCACCCGCTGACGCACGACTAACCCTAACCCCCGCTTGGTACCAAAGGCCCGCCACTTGATTGGCCCCAGTGCAATACTCCAAGAGCCATCCAGCATATTTCACCACTGTAAGTGAGATTAGCTTCCTCGATCTCCTTTGTGCGGCTCCCAGCTATGCAGAACAGAAAGAAAAAACTGTTGGATTTGATTTTCTCTCAGCCATGGCCATGTGGCCTAATTATGATTGACCCACTGAAAAAGTACAATGTTTCCAAATAGGATCCCAAAAAAAATATCTGTAAATCTGACAATAGTATTTACTAAAAAGCTCATTCATCACACAATGCACATTTCACCAGTGATGTCTGTATATTAAACAGGGTCGACCCTCGGACGTTTTCAGCGCGAATGAGCATCGAAGCCAAAGTCTGAAACAGACAAAGAGGGAGAGCGCTGCTCGAGGGGAGGTGTCGGCGTCTTGCGGGGGAGGAAATGAGTAGCGGCGGTGAGCCCGTCGTCCATCTGGGCCGGCGGTTCCAGCTCCCTGACAGGGCGTCCGCGCTGCGAGATGTGGCGCTGTAATGTGAATGTGATCCAGTGCGGGCGGCGCCGTCTCGTCACGCGGCTTTCGGTTCGAAACAAATCAAGGGGACGTTTCCCTCGTTTGGCGGGAATCCACACAAAATACGGCAGTTGTCGTCGAGCCTATCAGACTTTGCAAATGTAACGAATATGGGATCAATACAGTTGATGTGTAAATCACTTCGACCTTTATCTGACGTGCACATCCCTCTCGTACAAGGTCAACCTGGACCGGTCAGAACACGTGGCCTTGATCCCTTATTCGACAGTCCATTCTTTTCTCCATCAGGCAAAAGGAAGCATTCCCCCCCCCCTCATTTCATTAGCCTCGCTGTCGAGTGGTTTTCCAGGCTGTACAGCTTAGTCCCAATCCCTTGAGTGCTTTTGGGAAATGCTCTTACTTTTCACCATTAAGCAGAAATATGGCTTCCATTTTCGCCTGAAACATTTCATCTTCAATCACTACCATTACTTCATTCAAGATAAAGTTCCCCACTATTCTATCAAGGTTTAAATAATCCTTTTTTGAGTCTTTTCAGCAGTCAGTTGTTTGGCTTTTCTTGATGTAAGCCGATCGTTTGACCCCTCGGAAAGTGTACATTTTTGCACAGCAACGCAATTCCCCACGCCAGCATTCGTCTACGATGACAAGTTGGGAAATGACCGAAACAACTGTATGTCCTGGGCTGCTGCGCCGACATAGAAAGGTCGGTCGGATGAAGCGCGTTGGCCAGCCTCTTGCAACCGAGTACGCGCTCCTCTCTTTGGTACAGCTTGCTCCCGCTACACTTCCAGAGTTGGAATGAGGCCGGCTGGAGAGCAACAGCAAAGTGCGTACATACTCGATCCGGTGCAATAACAAACCGCTATTCGGAATCTATTGTTGTTTATCTCCTGGGAAAAAAATCCAGTGGAGACCCTATTAGAGCTAGAGTGTGTGTGTGTGTGTGTGTGTGTGTGTATATAATTTAAAGGCAGCACAGTGGTGCATGCAAATTCCTCTCAAAATCTCCAACCTTTTTCCAATAGGTCCCCTTGCTTTCTTGTCCCAACAATATTACATAGAATTGAAGATATCGCTTTACTGACTGATAACACAAGAATCAAAGTGTAGCTAATCATGCACATTTAGTTGTTTGCCTACAGGACTGAACTAAAGACTTGTTTGCGCCGCTCTTTAACGCAGCCCTATAATCCCTAATAAAACAGGCCCTATTTTTCAAACTCACACTCGGCATTCAAACGACACGTTCGGCACAACCTCAGCCGAGTTTTCAACGGTGAAGATGTTCGGGTCCCACATTTTTTTCAGTTGTATCTTTGGTGGTTGGGAGTGTGATGATCATCAGCATCCTCTCAGGTCTTCTTCAATTTTCTACATCATGATCCAACAAGGACAAAACAACAGCATGCAAATGTTTTTCCGGCCGGCCACACAAGGTCATTTCCTGAGCACAGCGTCAACTTTCATGCTTTTGACGCGACTACGTTCGGAGCTCATTCCGCTCGGCAACCGTTTCACTGAGCTTTCTCTGATGCTCTGTGAATTATTCATTTAAAACGTGATTTACTGGCGGATTGAATTACGGGACGGATTGATCGGCGGGCTCGTAAAAAGCGAGCCCGGCGACCGCTGAAATCTAAGTGTGACGTAAACGACTTTGTGCAGTTCTGCTCCAACACATGGCTGATTGTTTTTAAGAGAACTCCTGCCTGCATTATTCACTGCAGGGACCACAATAATTGCTAGACACAATTTCATGACTGATGCGCATCCAAGCCCATTCAAAAACTGCCGTTCATAAAGATAACTCGAGCACATTTTTCGTTGCCTGCAAAAGACAGCAGAAATGCCACCGTAATGGAAGGACAAGGGCAACCCGGCCATTTTCCAGACTTAATGACGTCGTAATAAAGGCACCAAACCGATGTTTATGAGCCGAGGCTCGCTCCTGCCGTGTTGCGTTGAAAGTTGTCACGGCAGTGATGATCAAAGTCTGGTAAGCAAAAGAATCGTTACAGTTCAGTTATATTTAACGTTTCAACTCAATTCGGTTTGCTTTTAAACCTTGATTTACTTGCAATACATTTGAATAGAATTATCTTTTATGTACAGTCTTTTACTTTCCTATATATAAGTGCAGTGTGAATGTTCAAACTGCATAATGTTACATTGTCTTACAATAACGTTTTATATACTTTTTGGAATAAAACGTTTGTCTCATTTTTTTTTATGAAAAGGCATACGAGGCTATTGTATTTGAATGTCCGTCATGATGGCGGTACTTGTGAATACTTGCTGAGGTGGTCCAAAAAAACCAAGACGTCACAGATCTAATTATCTTGTCAGGGCACACACAGAGAAATATCTCGCTGGCTGGGTTCCGTGTCAAAGGTCAATGGCCATCAATGGCACGTGGTCTGTTGTGACTCCGGTGCTGCAATTGTTCAAGATCACAGTGAAAAAAGAGCCAAATGGGAGACACTCGGAGCCCAGACAAGCGCTAAGTGGAAAGTCGGAACCAATAGCTGAGGTTCGGCCTATAAAACCAGTTTGTATTTTAGCCCGTCTCTCCATACGTCTTCAGTCTCCGACCGACCCAGAAAAGTTCATTGAAAGCCTCCTCAAAGTTGGAATTCCCATTGGTCAATTCAGAGCAAATCGACATATCTCAGCTCGACTTCACCGACCGACATGAAGAAATCTGATGCCATATATGGTGAAATGTCAAACAGGATATAAACTACATTGATCTGTATTTTTGGTTATCAGAATTCCTGGCCACCGGTTTTGCGAGGAAATGTGTTTTTGTTTTCTTCAATCTGGAACGCTTTGAGGTCCAATTTTGGATGTTGTTTCACGCCTCAAGTCAGCTCCCTCAGAAGGAGCAAAAGCAATTATCAATGCACCAATGTGAATAGCTTGACAATTAAGTACCCTGAAATTCAGAAACATTTTGGCCTGCCTTGGAAGTGCCCCTTTGGCTCCTTTAACCGCAAATGTTTTCACACCCCTTATTAATTGCACTGGGTTGCGCCTACCTGAGAATTTTGTGGCGCCGTTGAGTCACACGAGGGAACCGAAGGCTCTTTTGGCTTGCAGGAGAAGAAGCTTGCATTCATGTGCAACTGGCAGGAAGATGAAAATGAAATAAAATGCACAAACACGAACCTCGCCTGACGTAGGCCAATGCACACATTCGTAATACAAACCTAAGTAAAGAGCAACGTTTAGCTCGATTTGCTAATTAATGCCTTCATCTTCGCCGTTTACCTTCGTCACTTCTCTTTCTTTTTCTCGTGCGCTGATTTGCGAGTTAACAGCCAATCAGAGGGATCAATTGTCACCTATGGTGGACGCCCATTGAACATGCTGAATCTGGCAAAAACCGCCCGGCTCATTTGTCCCGAATGTGTGAGACACGCGCAACCAACTGCCGGACGACCAACGTCGGCTCGTATGTTGAGACCTTTAGCCTAGTAAAAATAATAGTTGATGAACTGGCAAATTTATCACTCCAGATTGTCTTTATTTTGTGGCATTTTGCTTTCAAATAACGTCGTGTGTGTGTGTGTGTGACCGCGTTCGTGCACCCGGCATGGCATGGCATACCTGTTTAACTAGGCTTAATGTGCGTGCGTGCATTTTTTGGGGAGCAGTAAAATGAGCCCCCTGAACACTGTGCCACCCCTGCCGAAATGATCAATTCTGTTAAGTCTGTGCTTTGTTCTCGAGCGCCATGACTTTCATTTCAGCTGTGTATGGATACAATATTTCATGGATTCAATAATGAATCAAGTTGCTGGACTAGACACTTCTTGCGAATAGTTATTCCTCATCTTACCAAGCCATTGTGAACAATTGCATCTTTCGACCTTTGTGACTGCGGCCCAGTGCACAAATCGATGTTCGCGACACTTTCTTGGATGCTTTAGTGCAAACATTTGCACTTCCTGTACTTGTAATGTCACGCTATTATCCAACGCTTTAATCATAAGAACTGGCAAAAGTGTCACGCCAACAAAATTCCAGGCCTGCATGATTTGCTTGAATATTGAAGAGAAGCGACCCTTTTTCTATGCGATCATTACCGCTGAGCATGCGACTATGGCAACAACGCTCACAATGGCTCCTTTTCAATATAGCCAAGCCATCATAAAACACTGCAACAATTTTGCTGCTTCAAGTCGAGTTGAGCGCTGTTGTTGTACCACTGAGCTTTCTCATTCGATGAACACTACGGCTCATCGATAAACTCGGCCTCTGTCAAAACAAGACCCCGAGAAAAAACATATCCGTATATTTGCCGCTGCTCTACGTTGTCAACAAGTTGTGAAAGATGGACCGTCGCAAAAGGCGCTGGTCTTGTCCAACCGTCATTGAAACGGCATTTTTCCATCTTCAATGACAAAGAAAAGCAGAAAACACTTTTCCCTTAAAAATGAATTAAACCCAGCGCCAGATTGGACATTTTTTCCAATCAGGTCTCTGGCAATGAGTTAATGGGTTCATTGTTGCTGCTGTGAGATAAGGAAGTCATAATGGCGTCTCTTTAAGTGTCTCCTATCTCCAGTTATCGCCAGTCTCCGCACGTGTCATAGAACATTTCAGCAGTTGACCAGCAAAAGGCCGCCACACTGTTCCGAAAGTCTGCTCCTGCGGGGTTCGGCTGCCTTGTTTCTTATGGTGAGGTTTCTGTTGCTGTTTTACATTGATAATCATCATTCTAATCAGGGGGAGAAATAAAAAAAATCCAATCAACATCCATGTATCAGATTTTCATAGATGCAAATCATTGCGGCAAGTCTCTAGCAGAGGATTATTGCTGCTGCCTTTGCATGCGCGTGTGAGCGTGCGTTTGTGTGCGCCCCATCGAAGCAAAACAATCTTCGGCCGCGTTTTTTCATTAGTGCCGCTCGTACCGCTTTATCCCGCACGGTTCAAGTCTGCAGCCATGTCTTGTGTCCTTGTCCTTGTCCTTTTTTTTTTTGTTTTTGTCTTTTTCCTATTTGAGTGGACATGCCCGCCTTCTGCACTGGAGTAATCCTAGATTACATTCGGATATCGCGTGTGTGCATGTCATTCCCTCTCGTGTTCTTTTCCACTGTGTGTTCCTTTTAATCTCGTGTCTATTTTCTTTGCAATCACTGACCTCTTCCCTTCAGTAAATTGCTGTGAAATTCTTCAATCTTGCCTACGCACAACACCCATAAGATCTTGGATTTGCGCTGATGGCGTGCAGTCAACATCCACTGCGGATCCTGACCCAAATCGCTCCCAACGTAGGGTGACAGAATGGAAGGAAAGGCTTTCGGCTCCCGGGGAATACTTGGAGAAAGTGCAAATTACGAAAGCGTAATCACGGTAACACTATTCACCGGTTTGATTTTCACATGTTCGAGACTCATCTCGGCATCTTGTGTGAAGCTCGAGTGTTTTTTTTTGTTTTGTTTTTGTTTGCATGGGTGTTGCAGCAAACGGTGTTTGCATCATAGAAGGTGCTGTTTGCATATTGCAGGATCATTCCAAGAGCCCTCTTTTTACTGTGTGCTATAAACCTTGAAGCATACGTCTTTAATAGAGGAGAACAGAAAAGGGCTACGTGAGCAAGAACGCACTTAGAACGCTACAGAAGTACTCGTGGTGTCTCGCTAAAAGGAATAAGGAGTCCTAACCAAAAGGGAATATATACGCCAATTTGACATATTCGATACAAGTGAAACATTCTGCCTTGCCAATTGCCCCAAGTGTCATTCAGTGCAATGGCAAAATTCGATATATATATATATATGTATTTTTTTTTTTAAAAGGCAACTGCGTGCCACAACATTACGACGACTTTCGCAATATTCCGATACAAGCGCTTCATCAAATTCTGCCTATTTTGCTTTGCCTGAAATGCAAATTTTGCACATTGGAAACCACAACAACAATAAAAGAAAAGAAAAATACCCCTACTAATTCCTAACATTTAGGAGAGTAGATACAACATTACAGAAGTTGAAAGAGTTTGAGCAATCCAATGAAAAACGAACATGACCACATAAAAATGCTCAATTTGAGTCAACGCTGTCAGAGATATTACTATAATTGAATAATTATTGTGCGGACATTATTGTGCTCGAAGTTGGCATTGGCGTAGAACCGCACCGCATCATACTGAAAGCTGTTTCCGATATTTTGGTTTCCTCATTTGGCTGCGTGAGACTCAAACTATGAGACAGCTAACAATTGGACGCCGCTGCACAAATGGTTTATTTCATGAATACGTCGATGCATTCGGCTCATTTTGCGATACAGCTCTCGTGTCGGATCCCTCGTGCGAAAGGTTCGAACGACCATGTTGCTTTATCATCGTGTCGCGAGCTTGAATGATCCTTTTCAAAATCAATTCTTATCCACGTGCCCATCACAATGGATTCATTTGCAGGCTTTTCTCTGACCAAAAACTTGCCACGTTATCAATATCATCAATTATTATGTGAGGAACAGAGTGTTCGTGTGTGAAAGGCAACTCAAAACGTGTGCGGCGTGATTCTCAGCTCCGGCACACATGAGGAAGTCACACTCAAGTGTGCATTTTCTCAAGTCACTTGGCAGAAATGTGCACTCGGGTTGGCATGGCCACTGTACCCTACTGGCTGCCAGCTGTCACTCACCTCGATGGAAGATAAAGAACAAGGGGGGGCGGAAGATGAAGCGAACAGTGACGATACGAGGACGCAAGCCCCGAGGCGCTTTCTCATTTCGTCTTTGACGATAACACAAAAATATGGCGGCTCCGAGGAGAGAGGTCGATTTCTGAGGGGGGGGGGGGGGGGGGGAGGATCAATGCTGCAGGGAAAAAGGCGCGAGCGAGACCAAACGTAGAGAGAGAAACATTGTTCACTTTTGTAGAAAATGGGATCACTAAATATCCAGATGGTACTACAGTTATTCAAATGCGTGTATTGAATTACTTCGCCGTGGTGGCAACCGCACAAGATACCGTATTTTGACGTTTCACGTGCGCTGCTTTGATTGCAGAGGACAACAGGTTTGCCCGCAGCCTATTCAAGTATTCGTTATCGTACTCAGGCGACTAATTGGGGCAGACTTTTCCCTCTATGCAAGAAGAAGCTCCACAACAACAAGAAAAAGAACAAACTCCTTTCAAATGCTTTTTTCACAAATTAGGTCAACACGTGTCGTGGTGAATTACCTCAGTTAGGACGAAGTATGAAGGAACAAAATGTTTCATCATTTGATCATTAGGTGTGGAAAAACAATCGGGTGTGAAATGGCTCATTGTGATCACGCAAAAAACGATATGCAAATGCCGTTATTACTATCAAAATGATCACAGCTATTAGTATTATGATATCGCTAAAAGAAATGGATCGAGAAAATGACAGATCCCTGCATCTAAAGAAGTTTGATTTTTGACGCAAAAGAATACGAAACCAGCAACCGCATTACAAATTGTACACAGCAGCTGCAAAAATGAGATGGGTCACGGACTGGCAAGCGATGGCATAGATCAGCACAAGAAGCCAAAATGGAGCCAAACTGGCAAATCGATGACCGTCCTAATTGAGTGGATTATCCGGTAGGGTCGGAAAATTGCAGTTTGCGTTCCAAGCCAGACTCGAACGCATTATCCAGCCGGAGCGCTAAGCCAAAGACGCAGCCATTAAGCAATGCTCTTAATTTGTTTACACGCCCCCCTGGAGTTACGTCACCACCATCATTCCGGAACAAGGTGAGAGCATAGCGACAGCACCTCTGTCGTCCTGTTCGCCGCCGACGCTTTTGCTCAGAACACGCTGCGCCACAGAATACGAAGACGAGCCAGCGACGGCCGTTTAAGGTCAGATACGCTAAATACTGTATTAAGCCCAAGTCCAATATAAAACGCCAACGATGTCAATTGGTAAACGGTGAAACGTTTCCCTCCTACGCGCAACATTGCATTGCGCGAGGGTGAAGCCGCAGTCATCGCTTTAGACCGGAAAAGACATTTACAAATAAATGTCATGTTAGCGAGAGCATTGGTAAAAACGGTCCTCAGATTTGGCCAGGACATCATGAATTGGCCGAGTCTCTTCATTTGCTGATCAGGTTCAAACATACAAATGCAACTAAATACCACGTGAAAAGCCGTTGTTTACGCTTTCGTCATACGACGATGAGGTCGTCCCATGTTTCCCTGGCTCCAATCACCGGCCTCGCGGGGACGCGGAAATTACGGCGGTGTGTGGCATAAAATGCATACAACGCATAAAACGCATAATCAGAATGTTAGGACACCAAACTCTTTGGTATTTTCAACGGTGAAGATTTCCTGTTTAATTGGAGCCTTCTTTGTGAGTCTTTCATGTCGCACGTCTGGGCACACTGATATGAATTGTTCACTTCTCCCAGGTCAGGGCATATTTCTATTTCATAAGCATTCTCGGGAAAAGGGTTACAATTGAGCCGCGTTCGGCATCCAGCGGGACTTCATGCGCATTTTTGTAATCAAACATCAGCTAGAACTACAAACTATTCATTAGATACTGATTTTGCTTTCATAAATAGTTTGCAGGGTGTGTTTAAGGAGTGAGCACAACGCTTGATTTGGTTCATTGAAAACGCTAAGCGTCCTTCTTAGCCTCATCCATCCAAAATCTCTTCCTACCAGGAAAGACAAACGCAGCGAAGAGCCCTTTTCGTCATCATTCAGTCTAGTGTGCGAAAATATAAACGGTACGTCTCGTTCATAGAAACTTATTTCCGACATTTACAGGCTTTGCTAAGAATATAGAGGTCTGTCCAATAAATGGAAATTCAACGAATACAAAAAATAACTTCTATTGCAAAGCATTCTGTCGTCAGGTTCGGTAACATTGTCAACAGCTGACAGCGTGCATTAGTGATGGCAACAGCGAGTTCTTTCGACTGCAATGGTTCAGTCAACTCTGTTCATGAAAAAGATTCGCTCAAAAGAGTCATTCACCGAATTGTTTAGCGCTTCGTCATTCGGCCCCGATGTTCGCATTCGCTCACTTGCTGAGAGACGGTGCCTTCACGGACCATAGTGCACGGTTATTCTCAGAGTACTCCCACATCCCCAAATCGTGCATGCTAGGTTAGTTGACAACTCTAAATTGCCCGTAGGTGTCAATGCGAGTGCGAATGGTTGTTGGTTTGTTTGTTTGTTTGTATGTGCCCTGCGATTGGTCGGCAGCCAGTTCCTGCCCGATGACAGCTGGGATAGGCTCCAGCACGCCCGCGACCCGGGTGAGGAGAAGCGGCCCGGAAAATGGATGGATGGGTAAGAGGCCATTTTTCAGTCTATACCCTCAGTAAGTGTTCATATCAGCATTGCAGCTGACATGCTCAGGGACGACGGACGTGTGCATGGATGAGTCTGCATTTCCGTTGGACAAAATGTTGTGAGGCGCACTGCTTTCCGCATCGCGTGTGTTCACTGAGGCACAGTGGAAAATGTAGTCTGCAGATGGGAACTATGTCGTCGCAAAAAAAACATTTGCTGGTAATTTAGGGGGATGTTCGTGCTCGACATTAACCTCAGTCACTGAACAGCTCTTTTCTTTCATTTACATGTGCAGTGAATTTGTCAAAGCAGATCACAATTTTGCAATTTCAACGTTTCTTAGCAAGCCATCTTGTAACGCTAGTGGACATGTCATCAGCCACTTCATTAGGTACACCCGCACAGTCTAATGAGATCCAATACAAGTGGAGCGTTAGTCAGCAATTTTTATTATTGTAGTCGGCAGTAGTCAATAGCGACCCTGTTTCAGGCTACCTTTAGAGTATTTTTGCCCCTAGAATGTGGCTCCATAATCGATGCATTTTCTAGAGTGCTCGTCCTCATTGTGCTTGCGGGTGAGCTCGAGCCGCTCCCGGCTGACTTTAGGGGAGCGGCAGCGTACAACCTGGAATAGCCGCCGGCCAATCGCACGTGCAGCCGATCAACCATTCACACTCACGCCTGTGGGGAATTCAGTCTTCACTGAAGCAAACGTCTACATTTTTGGAACGTACCCGGCGAAAAGCCACGTAAGCGCAGCGGGAACATCCAAACTGCACACAAGAAGGCCGGAGCCAAGACTCGAACCCTGAGCCCCAGAACTGGGAGGCAGATGTGCTAACCACGGATCCAATCAAACTATCCTGGCCGCATAAAGTTACACAATATTAGAGACAGATCTACAGTATGGTATTTGGTACATAGTGTAAAGACCTTTTCGTAATGTTTGTAAACAATAGGCAGCATGCTTTTTCCAGGTAACAGAACATCATTGACTACCGTTGACTCGAACTGAAGAAAAAAAAAAAAACCCAAAAAACAATCGTTACAAACTTATTGTGTTTGGGGTTGCACCGCCAGATAAAGCCCAAAGATTACCTTTGTCCCCCATTGACTGGGGGAAAAAAAAAAAAAACAGAATCCAGCAGAATTTGTGGTTGAGGGGAAAAGGGGGAAAAAAAATCAATTTTCTCAAGGATTGGTTGGATTGGCTTTCTTTGGGTCATTTAGCGAAACATAATAGCTACCCTGTTAGCCAATGTCAGCTTTCGCAGTCAGAAGAGCAAGTCGACGCCATTCATCCGAGCAACAGAAACGTACATCAAATTGTCTACAGTGCCACCATGTCTATTGTTGAATTAACTTACATGTTGAAATGTAAATTGCTGATGGCGTACGTCTCCCCGGGAAGCAATTTACCTCACGTTAACAATTTATTTTTGACTGACACTCACACATTCAAAGTACAAAACAAAAATCATCATTCCTGCCATTTGCCGTTTTTTTGTGTTTTTCAATTGCTCTGCCGTGGTCAAATGACATATTTGCTTCGTAGTGGTGCGAAAAGAGTTTCTGCCTCCATCCAAAATAATACAAACGTTATTCAGTGAATAACACTCTCGATATCTTTGTAAAAGCAGAATCTTTGCGACTGTATAATGCAAATTATGACTTTAGTGTATATCTCCAGACAAATGTCAGTTGTCGACTTTCATTGAAATGATGAGGCTGACTCTGGGCCCAAGTGGAAAGAATATTGACATAACTAAGTTTCCCTTAATAAACTGGATTTTATGCTGACTTACAATCAGAAAACTAAACGTCAATTAGAGGACCGTTTTCAACAATTGTATTCATTCGCAATTGATTTGCTGCGGAAGGATTCCGGTTTGCTGATGGAGCCCCTCCGGATTTGCCAAATAAACAGCTCTCGTAAAACTCACGTCAGCTGCGCAGGATGGCAGCAGGTTTACAATACATGTCGGAATCAATCCACGAAAGGCGGCGTTGCCAAGTCTTCCGCATTGAAACGTGCTAATAACGGCACACAACCTCACATGTGGAAGAGGATGTGACGCTTTGGCTCACATAGAAATCAAGCAATAGGGGATTTATCGTCAGGAAGAAAGAATCGACGATGTGAAAAAGAGAGCGCTTTTTTGAAAAGAGACGGCGCTCTTTTGACTGGAGGTCGAGCTGTTCGATAAGCGCTGTACCCTGCAAATGTGCAGCAGATGAATTTGTCGCCGAGGTCTAACGCGAAGGCTGTCCAGCTCAGCGCAGACGCCTGTAGCAAGGGTACCGACATCGACCTCTCTCCGAGACTTTCAAGCAAAGCGGGAAAAAAGCAGCGTTTCCGCTCCTGCAAATTGCCCCGGAACGGCTTTCATTGCAGTGTTCATGACAATGAACACGACGATCTCCGCTTCTAAGGGTGCTGCGTGCGAGGTTACCGCATCCTTCTGAAAATTAGAGCGCACACATTCCTTCGGAAATACCTGTTGCATCTTTTTGTCCGTCACTCACAGACCCACAAAGGAATGGGACATGGATCGCAATTGGCCAATTGACTAATTCACGATGAAATGACTGTAATTCATGGATTATAAACGCAATACTTTTGAGCAAGCTCTTTCATTCGAACTGAAGCCCAATCGCCAATCACATCTTGAATGTACACGCACATTTTGGTCACGATAAAGGAACTCAGTAGTAGTCCATAAATGCCACATCAAATCTCAGTGGTGTTTTACAATAGTTTTGTTTTAGTCGGCTCTGCTTGAACTAAAACCACAAACAAAAAGGAGCACACTCTCTCTTATTAGCTTTAAGTCCTATTCCAAACAGGCCATTCATATTCAGCTCCAATCCAAGGCTGAAGATGAAAAATGAAAAGTAACAAATATCCGTGGAGTGTTTTCATTTTCTATCCTTAAGATCAGAAGCTCTAAAACCTCTCTTCGCCCTGGCAGCAGAGGGCAGCTGAGTCGTCGCAATGTCTGCGATGTCGTGGGTATGTATGCCTTTGCCGTGAGGTCTGAAAGGCAGGAAGTCCGAATGTTCCCAGTGTGCGGAAGACGCACTGACAGAGGGCAGAGAGTTTGCGGTTCGGTACAGCTCAGACTGTATCAGTTCTGTCAGATATCGTCAAGTCTGACACTCTCTCAATGTGCAGAAGGCATCGAATGCCCTTGTGAGTCTGGTGGCATCTCGTTCCTGTGAAACCTTTAAAGCACAATTTCCTTTGGCCTTATGTACAACTTTGCCAAAAATCAGGCTAGACCGAGCTGGACATCAGTCACGCGTCAATAGAGTCAGCAAATCAAGTGTCACTAAGTCGACTCGGACTGTTGCATTAACACCCAATTCCAAGGATTTTGGGTTCGCCAAAGTCTGAACTCTTCAACAGGATGCCAAGTAAACCCGCTGATGGGCTCGGTCCATAATGGTGACACAAAGGTAGCGTGTAAACACATGGCCCTGTTCACGAAGCAAACGTGTCTTCGGTTTAACTCGTATGCGTCCAATAGCACTAGCATCATATCATGTCATATCCTTAAAGTCCACCAGTGTACTAGGTTCCACTAACTCGTCCGTACGGCATCTTTCTTTCTTTCTGTTTACATTGCTGAAGTTCATACCAGTCAGAGGAGAGGGTTGATTGCAGGTACCTGTGATGCATTTCGATTGCCCAAAGGAACCCATCCGAGAAGGCAACGGACAAATAGTGCTTGACTTTCACATTTGTACTTTGTTTTCCCTGCTCTGAATCAGTCGGTGGCTTTGAAAACAATGTCCTCGCCCCCCCCTCGGTTCGGTTCGTGTTCGTGCAGTACAAATTCCAAGTGCACCGAAATGAGTCACCCCAACCCTGTGATGTCGCTTTTGTCTTTTCGATCACAAGAACGTAAGCAGGAAGAAGTTTGATTGTACCGAGTCGAGACTAAAGCAGCACACATAAACGAAGCAGACCTTTTTGGGTGCTAATTTGAATATTTATCTGGTCAATAGACCAGCGAATATCTTCCTTCACATGATGAAAATAAAGATTTCTGCAATCAGATGTCTACACATGAGCCAACTTCAAACATACTAAACCAAAGCTGTGTCCGTTACATCTACTGGGAGCAATTTATGAACCCATTGAGGAATCCTGTTGGCTCCTTGCGCTATTGCTAATTTCCCCGCGCCACGGCACGGAATACACAAAAGGATCACAGAATACTACAGCGATGTAATGCCCTCGTATGCAGGTTGTACCCTACCGAGACCACCTCTTGCCGGAGGTCTCGGGCTGGTCGATTGGATCCGCACCAGAGTTGATTTGCAGTGCTCAGAACCGAGAGGGCAAACCAACTGAAGTTTGATGAAAACGAAAGCACCCCGAGTTTACAAAGTCATCGATTGACTCGGAATTACACGTGTGAAAGCACAATGAAGTCAAAATCGCTACTGCCGCGCCATTATCATTTATCATTCGCACGAACCAGGAAGTAGCCTAAAACATTGTCTTTACCTTTGTCCCCCATTTAGGCAGAGGTTTTTGCTCTACTAATGAGATGCAAAGTCACAAGACCGACTAATGACCAGACAATCTTTGTGTCTGAGCTCTTTATACAATTGCAAATTTCAATCGCTTGCATCTCCATTGATGTCTGCGTAAGGGATGCAAATCAATTCAGCAGCACTCGGCAGACCGGCAGCCGAGGTGCGACTGAGGATTTCATTTTTGAAGATCCCAGGAATCAAAGCCGCTCTCCGTGACTGCCAGACGTGGTCGGCCTCGGCTCGCCCAAAACGTCCACGGGGTTGCCCGTCCAAGAATATCTCACAAGACGCTCTCCTTTGGAGACACCATCTGTTTGTCGAACACGCGTTCGTTGTGTACGTACATGCAGGTGAAGTCAAGTTATTGCAGCGAGCCCTTTTCAGTACACCGCAGTCTTGTATTCACACAGGAATCTGTTTTATTAAAAAAGTGCTAATGTGACAATCAATAGTGATACACACGCAGTCCTTTTAGTGGTCATCATGAGACAGTCACGATTAGAGTTGGGTTGATCTGATTTCATCCTTGCATATTCAATAATAATAATAATAATCAATCCATCCGTCTTGTCATCTTGTGCATTAACACAATGCACTGAGGCTGCCTTTTCCTACCGGTTGCATTATTATTCTTATTCTTTTTTTGGCTGCTTCAGCAAGCATAAAATCCCTCCTTGTTGATGTGATTGACAATCTTTGTTGATTGCATCTGTCGGTGTCATAAAATCGGACAGTTTTACCATCTTAATGACAAGTTAATGGTGAGAGGGAGAGGGGCGTTGCTGCAGGACTGATTTATGCAGTATTTCTCTTCACGTCTATCACGGTGATTAAATGGGTACCTGGTGTTGGAGGCGTGGCTTCAAAGGGGAAGCATTGACCAGAATTCATGTGACCAACTGGACTCGAATTTACATCCAAACCAGTGACAGGTTAACAATGATTTTTTTGCCCCCCCAAAATTCTAACTTTCCTACCAAGAAGACCGCACTCACACGATGCAATGTCCATCTCTTTTTTTCCCCCCAAATGAATGTATTTCCAAGAACGGGCCTTGGAATCGGATCACGCTCCAAGCCGCCAGCTCAACCTGCATCCTCAATCAAGTGGCCTGGCGCGAGCAAAAAAAAAAAAGAAAACAAAAAAAAAAAAAAAAAAAAAGAGTCGATGGGATTGTTTCACGAACAGAAATGGGGCTTTTTTTCCCACAACACAAAAGGTGCCAAATAGCGTGCGGATGTTTGCTGGTAAAGCGCAAAAGGAGCTGAAATTTGCTCAGATCGGATGACGGGCACAATACCACGCACTCCAATCGAGAATCGCCTACCGGAGGGATGGAGGCAAGGATGTCTCTCGTGCCGTCTCGGGGGCGACGACGCTCGCGGCACGGGTCCCTCGCAGCGACCTCAAGCTCGCCACCTTGTATTCCCATATGTCGATTAGGAACGCTCCGGTGGCTCGGTGACCGGCTGCTCCGCGTGATGCCGAGCTGCCGGCGTCTCGCGTGCGGCAGCGGTGCTCCCTCCGCCCCCGAATCTCCTCGATGCGGCACTGGACTGCCTACATACTCGGGGAAACGTGCGCTGGCCAACTCTGGATGGCAATTAGTCCCTCGTGCAAAAATGGGCTGGTGCTCTATTGTCACTGAGGAGAGGAGAGGAGAGGAAAAGCTCAACAGATGCAAAAACGTGCTCGATTTCCCTCAGAGAGGAGAGGCAGACTGAAGCGTAAAGGATGGAGGGGATTAACGGTGAAAGAGGCACAGAGAGAGAGAGAGAGAGCTCCCTCTCCCTCCCTCCCTCCCTCCCTCCCTCCTTCTCTGTGTCTATCCATTTTCTGTGCATGTAGACACACGCTATTTTGTGAATGAATCTGAATCACAGGACTCCAGTGTTTGCATTCACCGGAAAACGAGCCGCATTATGTTTTGAGCGATTCTGCTTTTGTTTATAATCATTGCACATTTCTGCTAAATTGGCTACACATCTGCCAGTCTCCAGGATGATGTGGACCACTGCTCACTGAAGGAGGAAGCAGGCAGAGTGAGCGTGTGCGCATGCAGCGAATCCCCGCTAACTGCTCGGATTTGACGCCTCGCATGATAAAAAGGAGACCTGTCATCTTGAGAGCTTGCTATGAATCGGCCGCTGTAATTATATGTTGGCACGCCTTTTACCCCTCATGCGATCGCTTTTGTTTTGCGTTCTGTGGGGGGGGGGGGAAGAAGGATTCTCATGTGAGGAGACAAGCGAAAATCACGCACAAAAGTGTTGCAAAAGATCCAGAATGCTCCTCAAAGCACAATGCAGAGGATCAGCAGATGCCATCAATGATTCAGCAGGCCTCAAAAATGAAAATGGAGCTACTCTTGTGCTTGTGGCGCATCTGTCAAGTTTATACCTCTGCGTATGAGGGGAGAGCATTGCAACGGGACGTGACAATGTGACAGCGTAGGACGACGACAAAATTAGCCGAATCCGAGCACCCCGAGTGACTTTTTGCAGTGAGTCAGCGGGAGACGGAGCGCGTTACAAAACTGTGACCCAAACCAAGTTGGACGACGCCCTGACTCATCATCACTGAAGGAGCGACACGCGACTAGAGAGTTGTTACGATGCCTAAAAAATGTTCGGACGTCTTGTTCGTGTCGACAGGCAGCGCTAGGGATTTAACATCACTTTGGGTGCCAGCATTTCATCGCTGCAAATTGAAAATATTATTTTGTGAGGACTGTCACGAGTGACGGGCCTTCAGAATCTCAATCAACTTTCCTCCACCTTATGCTGCCCCTGCTTGTGTTTGTCTCGATGAGTCATTTTTAATATTTCCCCTTGTTGCTTTTTGTGTGTTTTCGTATAGTATGGCCTCATCAAATTGTGCAAACTGAATGTGTTGCTAGAAATTATCCAGAGAGACTGAAGCTACAATACTCTCGCTCCCTGTCTAATAGGTTTTTTGTTTCCAAATTCTCTTCCAAAGGCAGTCTCCCCACCTTTATTGAGCCAAGGCACATACTGTATTGTACATTAAAAGCATCTCATGGCACACCACCAAACAAAAAGTGTATACTATGCCATGCTTTTGACTATTGTAACGGTCTTCTGACTGGACTCCCCAAAAAAGGCATTAAACAGCTGCAGCTCATTCAGAATGCTGCGGCTCGGGTTCTGACCAAAACAAAGAGGTCAGAGCATATTACTCCAATTCTAAAGTCTTTACACTGGCTTCCAGTCAGCTTTAGAATAGGTTTGAAAGTTCTGCCACTGGTCTATAAAGCACTAAACAGTTTAGGTCCTGAATGAAATGCTAATGGGATATAAAGCCAGTAGGGCTCTGAGCTCGACAGACTCAGGTCAAATAGTGGAGCCCAGAGTCCAAAGCAAACATGGTGAAGCAGCAGCTCCTGTTTTGACTTTTCTTTTTTCCCATGCTTTCGAGAGCCTTTTTCCACTTTTAAATGATATTTCTTGCACTGTACGCTGTGTTAATTGTATTTTTATGTTATTCTTTTTGCTGTAAATGTTTATGAGCAGTTTTTTTCTTTGTTTTTCCAAATGATTTGAATCATGTAAAGCACATCGAGTTACCTCGTGTATGAAATGCGCTATATAAATAAATTTGCTTTGCTTTGCTTTACTATGCATATACCGATGACGATCTCGTCTAAACTTACTCACGAATGGACTTAGTGTGAAATCTGGGCCTGTTTCGTTGAACACAAAGTCATTATTCCGTTGTCCGACTGGCAACAGATGGATAATATGCAGGTTAATAGCACCTCCCGCCATCTTGGGGAAGCGCATTTTATCGTTTTGGCTGTCACTATACGTGACCGGTACAGACAGATGAGCGAAGATACATTATTTGCAGTCGAGGAATAATAAAGTGCAAATGGCTAATATCCTGCAGCACGCCCGATGACCTCTCACAGCACACCAATTCGGGAAATATGAACTATTCAAATTGGAAATGCATGACAAACAGCAATTTGAGAAAGGTCCTTTCTTTTTTTCCTCTATGCCCCACCCCTCTGCAAATGTTTATGGAAAACCGTTTTACTTTGTGTGAGTCTGCAAACGAGCAAATGAACAACAGCAATGAAGAGGAAAATGAGTGGATCGTTTTGCCTTACAAAGAGGACCGATGCTTTGGTTTTGTTGTGCTGGCAGATGTCCGAAACTCATTTCCTTGATCCTTTTGCAATCGATCGGGTGTCAGTCCATGAGCCATTGTGGCGGTAACTATAATTTATCGTCACCAAACTGTAGCTGGACCACTAAGTGGGCACCGGAGTTTTATTCGATATGCATTTTGGATCTGCTTTCAATTTTAGGCCGAGAATGAGAGCAGAAACATTGTCGCTTGCAGTATGGTGAAGATCAGGAACAAAGGGGTTCAAAGTCACCTTTCCCCCCTAATCCGGAGGAGGGCTCAGCATGCAGGACCCGGAAAAGGAGCGAGTGTAATGTCTGACCGCCTCGGTGACATGTACTTCATTATTCTCTCCCCTACTGTCACCATTTTCCGTCTTTGCCGCTTTCCCCCGCTTTAACTCCCCTCCCTCCACGCCGTCCGTCTCAGTGGGAGTAGGAGTGCAATTATGCAGTCAGGCAGTGTTACAGTGTTTACAGACGCAGAAGTGCCTTAATTTATTCCAACTGTTAGCAGTAATTCCCCGCTTTAATTTATAGCTCGTCCTCCCGTTGGGAAAATGAGAGAAGCAGATAGCGGGAGCGAGGGGTGAAGCGTATGGAACTTATTTACGGAACATAGTTCAAAGCGTCGCTGAAAATGAGTTCAAGAATGCAACATGAACAATGAACAAATCTATGTCTTCAATAGCTTGGTTGCCCTTCCAGTAATCGGGATGCTCAAGTCCTTTGCCAAAACTGACGTCTTCCGATGACATTAACGACGGAGGCTTTCAAGCGTGCCTGCAGAATCGCAGCCAAGAAATGACAGTTTGTCATTACTGTCAGCTAATTAACACTTTTTGAACCACCGCTCAGGAAATAATTCACCGACTCATATGATGATGGTGTACATTTATTGCAGTGTTTTCTTAAACTTTAAAGTCCCTTCTAAAACGGTGCACGCTGGCAAGAAAACCGGCATCAAGAACCTCCATAGAGCCAATTCACAACCACTACAACAGTTCTTATTGACATTTTCGAAAGCACAAGCACAAGGAGGGGAGACACAAGACCTTAATGAGCGGGCTAAAACACTTGTGTCAAGATAGCCAAGAAAAACAACCCACTGAGCTGCGGGCTGGCAAGCCCGGCCTTCGCGCGGCATCAAAGTACACGGTTGCCATTTGGGACAATTCCTTATCCAATTGGAAATGTGACTTAAAATCAATCAAAAATTGGTGCAAAAATGTGGGGTTTAAACCAAGCAAATATCATCCCCTCCACTCCACTCCACTCCAATTGTCATCATCGAGCATGCAACTAAAAACATCCTGTAGTGATGCGCTTTACAACCTGTGACCTTGCGGAACTATACCATCGGCTGAAGTTGCAAGAGTCAAAAGCCTCAGAGGCCTTACAATCGATTCTGCCGGTAGCGATTTTCAGTTTTGTTACAGCCCGAAAGGAAAGAGACGAATTAACCGCGAGATAGTGTGGGAACACAACAATCTATTTGCCTGCTCCTCAGACTCTAGCCGTACAATGTGCTGATTTTGCACAATAGTAACCATCTTAAAACTATCATTAAAGCGAGCTTCTACGATCTCCCTTAGCGCCGTTACGTTCTTTGATACTGCGGCATACCTTTTTCCTGCTTGGATGAAATCCATGAGGTTTACCTTCTCCTGGAGCGTCCTAACCTTCATCTAGTGCTGAGGCGCTTTGCCAGACGGCTGAGAAGGAGCGGGGCGTTTGGGCGGCATCTGAAGGCATTGCCGAAAGAGCTGAAAAATACATTCCAGTGAAGAATTTGAATGACCTTCGCTGGAAAAATTCGCAAGTGGTTGAGTTCGTAAATGTGCGAGGGGCACGTTATTAAAAAGCTAACGAACGGGTTGGACTGAGAAAACCTTTTCCCAAATGGCGCTTGAGCAATTAGCATTTGGAGGTAGCGCAAAAGACAATTTACAAGGATGCACTGACACTAATTACATTGCTTGATAATCAGCATACACACAATTAGCTTTCTGATGGAGACAGGGGCGCTGATAGCTGTGTTGACCCTGAACGTTAATGAACAGGTATGATGAGTTGACATCATGTCGAGCAGTCACAAAAACAAAGTTGCTTTGTGCCTCACAAATCCTTTGTTGCTTCGCTTGAGGCGAATGATGAGGAAGCACCTAGTTGCTATCCTGAATTAAATCAACAGTGTGTAACATTATTACCTTTAAAAATAGGTGTAAAATAACTACTAGCTTGGAATAAGGAGTAATAATAAGAGGAGGAATAATGGTGTTGTCTGTCATTGTCGACACCAACCAACTGCTTCAGGGGTCTATAATATTGGTGGACCTGCATGGACAACTTGTTTGTGGCACGAGCACTAATGCTGGCACTAGTTATTTAGTTGTTAGCATCGTTCATGCAAACTTCGCCACACACTTGCATCATCAGACATCATTGGTGTTCATTTTAAGACACAGTGTGAACATATTGTAAAGTTTGGCGAGCATTTAGCATGCACATTGCATTTACTGGCTTGGCTCGGTAAGCTTTTGGGTGAATATCTGCCATTTTTACATAACAGCCAGAGTCCAGTGTGTGTTTGGTGATGTGTGCCACATGGAAGGACTTGCACACCAAGAGCTCTATTTTCTGAAACAGCGAATCTGCGGCCGGGGGCAAACGCAGGCTGATTCTTATTTCCGTACAATTGCGAGGCTCGCTGCACGTGTTTGGCAATTTGGCAAAGCGGTCTGCAGCAATCAGGGTGTGCCAGCGCAGCGAGGGTGTGCCCTTGGAGATGCGCCTGGCGGAGTGACAATAAAGTGGCAGAAAGTCTGTCTAAATTTACGCCCGCTCGGACCACGTCTAAGTCCTGGCACAAGCCAACAGTCAACATGGTGGTAGTGTGATGGTCTGGGGCTGCTTTGAATCTTCAGGACCTGGCCAACTTGCTGTCATTAAATGGAACCAGGAATTTTGCTCTTTACCAGGAAATCTTGAGGGAGCATGTTCGGCCATCGCTTTATAAACGCAAGCTGAAGTGTACTTGGGTTTTGCAGCAGGAATCAATTATCCGAAGCACACCAGCAAGTCAACTTCTGAATGGCTGAAATCAAACTAAATAAAGGTCTCGGCGTGGCCTGGGCTAAGTCCGGACCAGAATCCGATTGAAATGCTGTGGCCTGACCTTAAAAAGGCCGTTCATGCTCGAAAACTCTCCACGGTTGCTGAATTAAAACAATTCTGCGAGGAAGAGTGGGCCACATCTCCACACAGATGTACCGTAAAAGTCTCATTGCCAGTTATAGGAAACAGGCTGCCGCAGGTGGGCCAACCAATTCTTAGGTTTAGGGGGCCATTACTTCTTCACAGAGGGCCAGGTAGATTTGAAGAGAGAGTCCCCCCCCCCCCCCTTAATAATAATAAAATCATTTAAAACTGCTATGTTTAGTTGAGTTATCTTTGGCTGTTATTTATATTTGTTCGATGGTCTTTAAACATTGACGCGGGGAAGCTATGGGGGGAAAACAACAACTTTCTCACGGCACTGTATTTATCTTGTGATAGATTTGAAAAATGCTGTTTTGCTCGAAGAATAAGAAAAAAACTCCAGTGCTAGATGTGTGAACGTGTGCGAGGCAATTCAATGGAAATTCCTCAGTATATCTTTTTTTCAGTCAGGCTCTGTTTTTGTGGTTGTGATTTGTATAAAAATAAACCCAGTTGACCCCCATTTTGCATCAAGATGTTGGTCCTATAAGAAACAATTGTATGTGGGGCTCATGAGATGATTTGTATTGAGTATGGCGATGATGGGATCCATATGCTATTGACAATCAGCAGATATGAAAGGGATTAGAAAGATAGAAATCTCAGCTGGTGCTAAAATGCAATAGACATACACAACGCATTTTGTATAAGCGTGTTTTTCCAAGCGAAAGGCTTGCCGCTGCTGCGAGAATGAGATGGCAGAAAATAACTTTCATGCGATACAGAAAATCGAACAAGACAAACTGCAGCTGATTCTTATTCATTCCAGCGCAGCGTCGTTGCCTTATTGAACTCAAAATGTTTTGCCCGTCCGGGTGACGCGAGTCACCTCCGAGATGGTGTCAAATAACAACATTAAATGTTACGATGACGAGTCGCCACCGGGCAGAGGGGCGAAGAGTCGTGCGGTGCATGAATAACCGAGATGCTGAGTGGTTTTCGGATTCAATTGTTGGTCTTGAAGTCCAAGAAAATATTCATACGTTTCACAAAAAAACATAATCACTGCACAGTATACTTTAAAGCTAATACATGTTTTTGTTATATTGAGCAGAAAAAAGTTTGGACAATTTCCCAGTGGTGCAATTTCTCAGGGACTTGGCTATGCTACGATTTAGCTTGCAGTGTGTGACCTGCTTTTTTTAAAATGTCTCGAATTACATTTCAAATTCAGTTTCCCTCCCTCTATATGCATTATTCCAGTAGTGCAGGGATCACGTGAGTTCATCAGAAATGTACACACACATTTTGGAATTTGTCATGGAGGTGAGTGAAGAGTTACAATGGTCATTTTCAACTTCTCTCCCTGTCGCCTATTCATGGAATCAACAACGCGTTGAACCCAACCACAAAGGGTAGTGGTCCCTTACAGCGCGATAACATTCATGGGGTTCATTCGCACTACATTGAGCAGAGTGGGATCGCTCAACGACAGCCACGGCAGCTGTCGGATTCCGCCGGAATGGCCCGCCGTTGCCAATAAGCTATGCTCAGCACATTTTCTTTGTCCTTGTGGGTCGTTTGATCACATTTGCGAAATGTGATGCATGCCTTTGAATGGTGCCACGAAAACAGAGAACAATGGAAGCTTCGGCTGTATTATCAAACACTTGAATTGTAAATCCTGCATTGGGAAAAAAAACCTCTTTACAAAGATAATTCCACATTTAAATTGAACCTGCCAGCAATGTATTCATTGAACACGACTGTATGTTTATTGTTTTTGGCTCACTAGAACGGCACAGCGTCATACTGAAAGCCGTTCCTCGTATTCCCACGGAACGGTCAAAATATGACGAGTGTGTTGCAGTGCACAACCGTATTGCTAAAGGTACATTACTGCTACACGCTCACTATCATTGGATATCAACACAAGGAATGTATTGTCCTCCGTGCAAACACGCAGCAACACCGCAAGGCAGTAGAAACGCGTTGCAATGAGTCGAGTATCTCCGCTAACTGAACAGCGAAAGTGTTCCCACTCTGGATTGCGGGATGGATCCAAGGTGTTTTTTCTTCCAACTGATGTGTAGACGATCTTGGAATAATATGGTGACGATGTGTTCTACTGCGGCAAATATCCCAAGCCTGCTCGGTTTTTTCCCAAACAAAAAGAGGAATATTTATAGCCTTTGCAAAAACCTGCATTGACAAGTGTTTGAATGAAATGATTCGGCCCCCTTTGAAAACCACAATCCCGTCCGTACAATCATCCTCAAAAACATCGGCGCCCGTTTTTAGCCATGACTCTATTGTCTATTATATATATCTATATATATATACTATTTGTCCCTTCTTTCATTATTGTGACATTTAGCGAATAGAAGTCCTTTTGGGCATCCAAATTGAGCTAAAACAGCAAACGTTGAGTCGGATTTTATGCGAGACGCTCAGGGGGAAAAAATGTGTTACGTTTTCTCTTGTTGTTTTTCAGTCATGGCTAAAAATGCTGTGGAGCACGACTGTATGCATGTTACGCTAACTGAAGACTAAAATGTCCACAAGGTGAGAATGTGAGTATGACCGGTTTTTTTTTTGGTCTAAATGTGCCCCGTGATTGACTGGCGACAAGTTAAGTGAGCTGTAATTCTTGATGATGGAGGAATGTCAGACACCTGGGAATTGTACAGAAATGGAAATGCCTTCGACTGTAAGGCATTTGAAGCCAGAATCCTGACAATCGGAAAAATGCACAATGCCGAGAGGGAGAGTTATTCGAAGTCGACCGCTTAAGACGTGTTGGTCAAAGAATCCTTTTTCAGGATTCCAATGAAGGGTGTGATTTTCCACATGACTGAGCTGCCTTTCTTGGTCTCGCCACATACGGCGCAGTAATATTATCGAGGTTGAAAATGAGCACATATTGCGTGTGCAGGACGGCGAGGTTTCTTTCGCTCCTCGTAGATCAGCCGGCGTGTCCTCGCAGAGAGCGGCTGCATCACGGCCGGCCAAAACAAAGAACCGCATGCGCCGGCACCATCAAACTCACATTTCTCTTGCTTAATGGCAAAAGCGTTGAGACGAGCGGACGAGGAAAACGATTTGCGCTTAGGGGTTTCAAAAGGTTGTTTGTATTGTGAGTTGCTCCCCTGCCAGGTTCCAAGTTATGGCTCCATGACTCAGAAACTCCCGAACGTGACGAAGAATTGCCTTTTACTGCACTATAGCCGCACGGCGGGTGGCCCGCCGCCACGTCTGCCTCACGGTTCCGAGGTTCGAGGGAAATCCGTGGGGATTGTGCGTGTCGAAAAGGTCCGCGCCGAGCCCAGTCCTTTGTCGGATCGGCTCGTCTTCTGGCACGTCCCGAACCGGCCGTTGATTTCTGTTTGCAGGACTCCATGCTATTGTTTTGGCCTCCAGTTTTACTGAGAACTTTTCTTGTTACTTTTTTTGCTCCTAGTTTTTACAGCTTTCCTGTGGTTGTGGTTTGTTTGCTTGTTACTGCAGACTGTTTGCTGCGTTGCCGTGAATTCTAGTTGATCAATGTCGCGTATTCAACAAATCTATTGGTTTTTTTCCAACTTGAGAATCGCGCTTTCGGGTCTTTCTTATTTTTTTTGCCTTATTGTCAGTCGGGTGCTATCGAAAATGACCGACAGTAAATACATAGTGTCCAGACGCAACATTAGGCACATGAGCAATATATAAAATGATGCGATGACAAAGCTAAAAATGGTTTTTGGGGGATTTTTTGGATTGATACGGTGGCACAGAGGCATTCATTTGTTGATTTAGCCAGCTGCACAAAAGGGGCAAAAAATAACAACACCTCTCAGTAATATGCACTCCAGCTATTCAAGCACAATAATGCTTATCTTGTCAAATGGTGTTATTCAAATGCTTAGCTTTACTTGATTGTTACTGTGTATTTACATACTTTTCATTTTGTTGTTTTACTTTTTGGGACATGAGGAAAGTATGAGATGATGTCTATGAGACTCAAAGAACAGAAACTACAATATCTTCAACTCAACACGGACTACATTTCTGTACTTTTTCGACAGAGTCTCGAGAGCTCAGTTTTCGCTTTGAATGTAACAAAGTGTTGCTTTGCTATTTGATGCTTGCATCATCCTGCGCATTTTAGGAATACTTACTTGGACACAAGAGTGTAAAGCTATTTGTGCGCAAAAAAAAAATGGAACATGAAAATAACAGTGAAGCAATACACAGAGTGACTAAATGAATAATGAAGCGACCACAGCACACAATTCTTGCCTCAGTGGAAACGAGTCGCCTTGGTGTCTTTCCTTACTTCGCATATGCACACATGCACATCAACATATTCACACATACTTAAGCACAATGCTCCTCCAGTATGTGAAGCATCCAATTAGAATGCATCGCAGTTTTGCACGAGGGCAAGAATGCATTTCAGGTCTCCTTCGGCCCGTCGCCGTCTTCACAGCACATACGCGGCGAGGCCTGAGCGATCCCTGCCGGCGCCGCGATAGCCGCTGCATACGTTAGTTAGCGTCAGCTAAAAGAGCAGTTTAGAGACTCTGAATAAGAGCAGTGCACGACTCCACAATAGAGTCTGAAACCCCGGTTGTGTGTGGCGAGCGTCAGTCTTGCGTGTGCCTGTAAACGCACTCATGCATTTCGAGGGCTTGACCCAGATCACGGAGAGACATAATAACAAATGACAGGTTGTCCTTTTGAAAGCCCTCGGTCCTAAAAGGCAGGCAGACCGGCCCTTCCCCGCCTTCATGGCCAATAAATACCCTGATGCGTCAAGGAGGAAAGCCGGTATGCCGACATTGCCTGTTTAATTCCATCTCGTGCCTCTTGGAATCCAAAACAAACTGCTCATCCCGATATTCATTCAAGCTCCCTATTCAAAACATAAAAAAAGAGAATGTTTCTAGGGCTTCATTTTCCTGCAACTTGAAAAGACAAACTTCATTCAAAGTTAACCGCTCACTACATTCCTATCGTACGAAGTCTTTAGGAGACTTTGCATTTCAAACGTTAGGCACGGGCCTTGAACCAACAGTCGATTATGGGAGTCGTTGAGATGTTTCGACTATGAATGCGATGTTGTTCTTTCGACGCTCGTTAGACTATCATGCGGTTGAGGTTGAATCAACAGTGCCTCTGCTGGTTGCAGCCAAGTACTGCACTTCCAGTCCACACAAACAACAAACTTCTTAATGATCCACTCGTCGATTGTTACGCCCATCACGACTACAAATGAGTATCATATTCACTTCAGCCCCAATAGCATATTTCAGAATCGGCGTTCTAAATAGAACCCTTCTCTTGATGTCCAATTCAACATAGTTTGTAGGCCCTGTGCAAGCTAGCCTTAAATTAAATGTACTTAAATTAAATGACGCATATGGAAACGTGTCCGCGTCGATTTAAAGATGCATCCGAGCAGCTCATCTCAAAGACTTTAGCGGCACTCCTTGGCAAGCCAAGATCATCTTTTATTCACAGTACGTCATGTTGTGACACAGCGCACGGTTTCCACTCATTCCACTGCTTGGAGTTTTTCCAAGCTAACGGGCCTGAAGTCATCCTCAGGTGAAAGGACACACGAGCCACGTGGAGTGGAAGTGACAGGACAACCGAGATAGAACATTGCACGTTTCATACATTCGTGACGGGACCTCGCGAGAAGCACTCCAACAGTTGGGGGCGTCAGCATTTTTCTCCCAGTGAAACGCTGGCAACAATATTCCTGCAGGCCATCAACCGCTCGGGATGAACAGTGGCAATGATATGATTGGGCAAATTATTCAAAAGTATCTCGATACATCGTCCATAATTTATGTTTTGAGCATGAAGAGATGATGCCGGTGCGTGTACCGCCTGTACTAATGCATGTTGGCGTCCACTGCTACGGAATAATCTATGCTGCACGATGGTTAGTATTCATCTCTCTCCACGATCTGGTCTGTTAAACCTTCTCGCAGCTTCCTGAAGCATTCAACCTTGTCAGAGATGCGCTAGATCCATTAAGATTTCTTGAAAGGGTTGAGAGTTACGGGCTTATTTAGAATGACTCCCATTTTTAATAAACTGCTCACAGCCCTGCGAGATCCGATAGCAAGGATGTGCACCGAACAGTGCCAGAGAGCGATGTCTTGTAACTTTTATTAGAAAAACCAAAGAAATCCTTTTCAATGCGATGCGCTTGTTGCTACTCTACGGGAGAGCTTCTCTTTCGAGGTTAATCCCGCCGAGGGCCGCAGCACACGGAGGGACGTGACCGAACGCCACTCAAGTGGCGCTCGATTAGTTTTCACGAGGGGCCGGCGGGAGAAAGGTGAACGGTGCCGCAGTGTGGCAGATGTAAAGGCCAATCAAAAACACACGATATTCCACAACAAAAACCATGTCAGAAATGTCTGTATGGGATTTCCTAGGTCAACATGATTCAAAGGGAAAGCAGCTCGGTTGGGTGCCACAGGAGTATCTTTTGGGAAAGATCTATTCGCACGGGTCGGCTGCTACTAAATAAAACTTGCCACTACGTCGGAGAAGGAAAAAGGTCGGCGTCGATGACGAACGGAGTCATAAGCACGCAGCGCTCGTCTTCGCGCGCAAGGTTTCCATCCACCGACGCCCTCAGCAAGTCATGCAATGAAAGCGGCGTCTTTACCCTGCGACCGTGCCACCCGTACAGACGAATAGCCTCAAAAGAACCCCAACATACTAATTAATGGCAACTTTCATCATTGTCGGCCATCGGGGGATGAATGCCTTTGTAACGTTGGGTTTCAAAAGTTGAGGGCGCTCGGGCGCCACACTCATTAGTCAATTCCGTTTAGAAATTACCATATGGAATCATGGAAGAATTACTGTCAAAAGGGATGTAAAATACATCAAACACATGTTGGGGATAATAAGTAAAGGTCAAACAAGAAGAAAATGGAAGATGGAAGAGAAGAAGAAATATGACATCGTATTTTGGGGAAATCATAAACACTTCAATGATTTTAAATAATAATGTAGCAAACATAAATCTGATTCCTTGGATCGTCAACCAGGCTAAAAAAAAGAAAAAGAAAATTGTCCAGTAAGCCGTAAATGTTCATGAATGGATGAAGACAAAAAATACTGCATCTCAACTCACCCACAAAAGAAAATAGCATAGCAAAAACAAACGATGCAAAAAATAGAGAACAATACCTCATCACGCAGGATGCATGCGTCCTACTATATGCTCAAATAATTAAATGCTGACTGTCAATAACATCGCCTTGTTAACCAGTTCCATGTAATTAAACGGATATTTTTTTTGTTTCATGATATGATGCTGTGCAAGAAAGTTGACAGGAAAGCATAGAGTACACTGCAATAATAGTATCATTATCATAAAAATAAATATAGCCACTGTGTTAATATTAAGACAACGTTGTGAAATACAATTGATTTCTACTTGTTAATGTTTTGATTGGTTCTGCGACCTCATCGCGGGTTTCCTTCCTTTGCACACGAGCTCTGAAAAGGTGCCGGCAAGCAACTTAATGGCATGAAGATCCTGCTGACTTTGTTCTCAAATGATCCATCCGCATCTGTCTTTGTCATGCTCAATATACTGCTTTATTATCCACTCAATATATTATTAATTATGTACTGAAAAATTAATTTGATGAAAGGCTGCACGACACGTCATATTATACACTATATCGGTTCCCAGTTGCTCTGTGTGGCTTTTGGGACGTCAGCGCCAAGAAGCCTACTGACCCCCAGCGGAGTGGACTTTATGGGCCTCGCTGCCACGGACAGCGGCAGCGCACGCAAGCCGTGAACCATTTGAGCGTTGAGGGCCCTCAATGAGAAACATTTCACCGTTGAAAATGTCATCAGTCGGGAGGGACACTTTGTGCGGTCACTAAGCTCACAGAGAGCTCCAGCAGCCACCTTGCAGTTAAGACAGGAAGCCTTTGAATGTTTTTCTTCTGATTTTGAATCGTTTCCAGTGTTGCCTATGAAAGTTTTATGAGGAAAAGTGCTTCTTCATGTGAACACTCATCCCTCAACACGGGCGGGCGCTGCTGCTCGTAAGCAAGCGAACAGCGGCCTATGCGGCCTGCGTAATCCGCACAAGATGTCGTTCACCTCTGAGGCGCAGCGAAGAATCCACTGGCAAGCCGACAATCGGCGTGCACGCTGCAAAGCGTGCCAATCAATTTCACTGGCTTGTTTTACAACGTCACATTTTGTGCTGCTGCTGATACTTGCAGGTCCAACCAAAAGACAATGACAGGGATAAGTGTGTAGTATACAACCACGGTCAAAATAAAAAGAGGGGCCGTACAGACAAAAATAACATTTACCTCACAGGGTACCGTGCACACAGACCCCAGGTGGTGCTCAAGCACCTGCCCTTTTACCCTGGGGAAAAAAAAGGGACCTTTTTGTTGCAGCCGATTACCCTCTCTGTCAGTGTCATCAATTCCACTCGAAGTGTTTTGATATTTGAGGGGCCTTTATTTGAGTCCTTGGGAGAATTGTACATTTTCATTTATTTGGTGGCAGGTGTGTGATGACCCCCATTTAACGGGTTTTTACATGATTTCACTCATTTTTGTATATGCCAAACACCTGCCTTTTGAACAGGGGTGTGTAGACTTTTTATATTCACTGCAGCTTCCCTGAACGCCTTTGCTGTCATTCTAACAATACAATTATTAACATATATCCATGTTCTTACTGCCATTTAATATGAAATATTTTTATTTTAGAAAATGTGATTCAATCATATGAATTTTTCAATCATTGGAATTATTTTCGTCTCATTATTGGAAGTGCAACTGACGTCATACATTTAGAAATGCACTGCAAGCAATCAGGACACTCGAGAGTTAATTCGCTGCACGTGATGACGCCCGTTGCGTGCTCGACTCCGCCAGCACATCAAGGAAACATGAAAACGAGTCTCGAAATCTGAAAACAGAGCCTTACCGTTCGAGCTCGTGTGCATGATTCAGTCCTGGACAACGTGTTCACTTGCAAAAGTACATTTACGAAGCCTCTTTGGATCATTCTGTACTTGCTAGCGAAGTTTGTTTACTTCCGATTTGCTAGCAACATTAGCTGGGTGCGTCGCTTTAATCTTCCGGGCAGGAACGCCGATTTCAAACTGTTTTACACGGATCCTCTTGTTTATATTAATTGAAATGTATTCACTTTGATTTCCTTAGAGTTGATATATTTTCACTTTAAACTAAGAGTTAATAGTAATAATTCGTTTTATTATAATTACTGTTTATTGAATGTGAATTTATAGCCGATTTTCTGGGGCGCCCCCCAGAGGCCACGGCCTCCTTTGCATTCGCTCATCTCGACCTATGGGTCAATAGGTCCGTGCGTGCGTGCGTGCGTGCGTGCGCGACAGAGAGAGAGAGAGAGAGAGAGTGCGTGTTCTAGTGGAATTTTTGTCTGTGTGTGTGTGTTTTTCCCCCGATGAATCCTTCTCTGACAGTGTCAAGTCAAAACATGCATACTAGAGCCGAGATTTAAACCTCACACCTTAGAACTGTGAGGCAATGTCCATTGATGAGCACAATTTGTGCTCAGTTACAAAGGAATGAAAAGAGAATTCACTTATGAGCCAAGTACCTCTTTCGTAGCACTAAGGACTACACGGAAGATGATGATAAGTCACTAAAGAACATTAATGAACCTTTAAGTACAGTAATGAGTTCATCACCATCTGTTCAAATATCACTCGGACCACTTTCTTCCTCAGTGATTCCTCATTAGAATTGAGCCAGCTGCTGAAAGACACAAAAAGAGGAAGAAAAAAACCCCCTCCTTCATTCATAGTTACTTAAATACAATTGTTTTTCCTCCGTTCCTACTGATGCTGCAACCTCTACACATGCAGGAAGGCCCGATCCGATATGGACCGTGGACATCTGAGCTGCATCTGCAGAAAATAATCCAATCTGGTCATATAATTACCAACATGTCTTGTAATTATTAATAGCAACAGCGTGTACACATTGAAGTAAAAAACATTGATTGTTCCATTATCTCTTATGTTATGGAGGGGTACCTACGGATTTGATTTGCTCTTGAACGCCTCCCACCGTTGTTACGTGTAATTTTAAGGCAGTTCCTTCAAACCGGAAAGGAAAAGAACCATCCGAAAAGAGGTCAAAGCTGTCAAGTTCAATTGTGTGTATTGCACTCGTAGTAAACTACCAATCCAATGCTTACCCGAAGGTTCAAGCCAAACAAGACACAGAAAGAAGCATCTATTCAAAATTATGGTAATATTTATTTTGCAGCAAAACAAATGGTCTTGGTGCAAAAAAAAGAAGAAAATCCCAGTTACATCAATGACATTCCATGGAATTGTAATACAAGTCATGTTTTAAAAAAGGTGGAACAGGACACCGAAAAACCTTTACTCCAAAACGGTCCACACCAGTCAGCACAGTTTAAGTGAAATGCTCATAAACAAAACAACCTGTTTTAAAGGCAGCAAACAACTTAAGGGACAAAATCATACAATAATGCTTCATTTGGTACACGGATGACAATACAAGTGATCTCACAATGCCATGTTCTCACACCCACCAATCGAAATTCACAGTACACAAAAGCCTATTTAACTGCACCCATTACCACAGCATTAAAGACAATTACACTTAATAAATAGCAGTGAAAGCACCTTTAAAGCTGAAATGGATTTTATTGATAAAAATGACTGTGCAATATGTAAAAAAGAAAAACATTAAAAAAACACACGAAGGACACAAATATACCATTAAAACAGTTTCAATTACTACATCCCTAATTTGTCTCTGTAAATCAAATTATATACAGCAGAGCTCATAGGGTGGCCCCCAGAGATCGAAATTAAAGTCATAATTAAGTGTCTCATCATTATCATTTCAAAAAATGCGATCATTTAAAATCAGGGCTGTAAAAACATTCCAGGTAAAGAAGTCCACCCTGTAACTGGCTGGACTGAGGCTGCGCTTCTCGGGCAGGACAATAGCAGTAACACACACTTTATATAAAAAAAAAAAAAAATCAAAAACCATTTTGATCAAGCCATATTTCAAGATAAATTGTACAATAACAGATATGCACGCTTGAAATTGACCGGTACATAATGCAAATCACCACTGCCGTCATTTCCGCTGGGATATTTGTGGATGCTGCCAACACTGAAAGTCAAACTCTTCATTCCAATACACTCCAAAACAATGGATAGTAATGTCAAATATTGGAGCTGCAATTACTTCACAAAGAATTACTTCCTCTCTGTAAGCACACAGCTCATCTTCAAATGTTTTTTTTTTTTTTTTTTTTTAGTGTGACTTGTCCTATATGCAACCTCAAAAGTTCAAAAACTCCGTTTTGATCAATTACATTCTCAGTCAAAACTGCAAACGACTATTGACCAGCCTGATGGGGGGGGGGAAGCACACTTGTAAAAGCAGTAGCCTAATGTTTGCACTCAGAAAGCTGTAAAACAAACAAACAAACAAACCAAAAAAAAAAAAAAAAACCCTGACACAATGGAACTATTAAATATGTAAATAACTGCTAATAGCATAATTTGATCTGCCATGTGCAAACGTGTGTACTCAATTCTGACTGATTTGTATTTGCTGTGTATATTTATGGCTTCAGCTCATAAATGGCTCGTTTTTCCCTTTAACCCTACAAAGCCAGGCACTGTTTTTCCCGCAGCGAAAAATACAGTACGTACATTTGAAAACTGATTTGAGTGTGTGAAGTTACTGGCAAATGGTGAGAAAATACAGAGCATGTACTGTATATTTCATACATTTCCCAGAGGCCACATACTGTATTTGTGTGGATCTTAAATAACACCTCAACCACAGCTTGCTTTATGTGGCACGATGATCAAGGTTTTCTCCTCAGTCACATTGTAATAAAGGGGAATGCAACTTTATGTTGAAAACCAACACTTGGTTTCATCTGTACATTTTTTTTTTTTACTTGTCTGAGCATCCTATTCTTGTTCTGTTTGCTCAACTAAGGCTAACTCTGCTTTGGGCTCACACTTTGCTTTGGCTGCGCTTTCGATGCTTTTGCAGAGGCAGAGGAGGAAGTGGAGGAGGAGGAGGATGAAGAGGACGAACTCCATCGGGTCTCTACGCCTGTACTCGTCATTTTCAGTTTCCGGCGTTTTGCAAGGGGGGCATTGTCGACGCTTTTTAGAAAGAAGCCCTCTCTCTTACCACGGTTGAAAGCCTAGCCACGGGGGAAAATCACAAAAAGTGTAACATATATAACGCTAGCCTCACTTTCAGACATTTGCTTAACCGTGCAGTTTGTTACCTTGTAAGTGGCGTTGACGAAGGTGCGCACAGTGGGCCCGCTGGACTCGAGCACATCGGGAGTGCACAAAGGTGTAGTGGACATGGATGCCGCGCCCTGCAGCCAGCTGTTCTCTTTCAGATCGGAGAGCTTGAGTCGCCTCTCGGGATCCACCGTCAACAGTCCTTCAATCGGAAGAGATTTGAAGGGTTGAGGTTGAGGTAATAAGTCAGGATGGCCGCTCGCATTGTTTGTTTCCCTTCTGCGACGGGAACTCTCTGTTGTGGGGAAACTCTCGAAGGCCCACGTTGACATGAAAGGAAAATGGAAACTTAAAACACAAGGAATACAACTTCCTTGTGTTCCTTCCATTTGAAATCACCCTTGCGCCTCAGCGTTTCGGATAACTTTAGCTTCGGTTAATCGTCACGTAATTGCTAGTGATAAAATGTGCCACAAAATGATATTCCGATTCTGGGTTCCTATCTTTTCATGTTCCAGTTGTTGTCGATTTGAGGTCAACGTCGTGTGGAATCGGGTGGGTCCATTGTAGTTAAAAATGGCCAACCTTCTTCTTTTGAGTTGTAGAGAAGCTCATTTAGCCACTAACCTCAATGGGTTTAATTGTGAAAATCGAATCGATGTCAGGCTCCTACAGGGAAGAGTGGCACAATTACCGGAATCTGATTCCATACCTTTAACCAGTTCTTTCGCGTCTTCTGACACGCCCTTCCATGGCTCGCCATCCAAGGAGAAATCTCCTTCTTTAATCTTGTGCATGATATCGGCAGCGTAAGACGACGTCATCCCCGCCTGCTCGCTCTGGAACGGCACCTGGCCTGACAGCATGGTGTACTGATAACACGCACACAGATGGAGATCAGGGCCTCGCCTCATCCGACAGGTGTCTTAGAATCAGCAAGTTTGAGGTTATACTACCAGGATGACCCCAAGACTCCAGAGGTCACAGGCTTTGTCATATCCTGCACTCTCAAAAAGTTCGGGTGCAGCGTACTGCAGAGTGAAGCATGGCGTTTGCAGCGGGGCGCTGCCTGCGGGACACAAACGGGCGAATCCAAAATCGATGACTTTGAGAACAGAGTCCTCGCTCTCATCCGTAAACAGCACATTCTGAAAGGGGGGGAAAAAAAAATCGGCATCGTTTGGCAAATCGAAATTTCATCTTCCTTGCAAAGTTCAATTGCGGAAACACCCTGCATCGTATCTTAATTTGATGCGATGGAAGAATTGTAGTTGTAAGGGTTTTGCGGATACTGCAAGAAATCCAGGAGGTACAAATGTTCTCTTTGTTTGCTTTCCAATGGCCCACCTCTGGTTTCAGGTCTCTGTGCACAACACCGGCCTCGTGCATGAAACTGACGGCCGAGACCAGGCTCTGCAGCAGCTGGCTGGCTTCCGCTTCGCCAAATAGTTTCTTCTTCGTGATCCTTTCGAGCAGCTCGCCGCCACGCAGAAGCTCCATAACTAAGTAGGTGTGATACTGACAGAAGAGATGTGCAGTCTTGATATACGGTACTGCAACAATTCTCTTCATTGTAGGGTAAAATAAGCCCACTCTCAAGAAGCCGAACCGTTCAGTTCAGCTGCGAGAAAAATTGCACATTGTACAACACTGAACTGAGCGGGGCAGACAAACATTGGTCACTGCAAATTTGCACATTTGCTTTGCCCTTTTACCTGATCAGTATAGACATCATGCAGTTTAACAATGTTTGGGTGAGCCTCACATTGCCTCAAAGCAGCAATCTCCCTCTGGGTGTTGACCTCCATTCTAAGAAAGACACAACATTTGCTTCATTTCCTAAAACGCAACAAACTCTCATAGAAGGAGGCATATCGGAGTTCTTGTAGAATCAATCACACGGGATCAATACCAAAACCAAAATAGCGTCTTGTAATAAAAGTTGTTGGCGGGCTCGAGCTCACCTGCGGCTGACGATCTTGACCGCGTACTCGAGGCCGCTTTGCTTGTGTGTGCATTGCCTGCACACAGAAAAACTGCCCTCGCCTAAGGGCGGCCCCTGGAGACGCAGCTCGTAGTTCAGAAAAAACTGTGATTCCTGCAACAACAACAAAAAGAAAGAAAGAAAGAAAGAAAGAAATCATAGTGTCACATATATGATACAATATTGTAAATGACTTTGATACAGACAACTCCTAAAATGGGTTTAAGTTCCGTACCGCTAACATTGCACTGCGTTGAACAGAGGCCGAACCGGGGCGGTCGGCAGGAACCTGGGATGCCAAAAAGTCTCCCATGACGGCATTTTTATTGAAGAGGATTGAAGGCGCAATGAAGGAGTAGCCCTGGGACGATACGAGAGATATTGGGTAACGTGACATTGTCGGCCAACCTTCAACGGGGGAAAAAAAAAAGCAGAAGCATTCGTGTTCATCTGATACGACGCGACGCACAAAAACTAGTTCGGCTCCTTGTTCGAGAACAGCGCGTGGCGCAAAATGCACTGAAAACACTCGGACACGTGCGTGCCAAATTTCATTGCATTTTCGGTTCATCCGGAAATTGCACACAAAAGCCGAATCTCCCTAACCTGCTGCGAGTAAGCGCATATTGCCGAATAGGGTCTATTTAATGACGGGCAGCTCAAACGAGGCCTGACCTGGAAGAGGCGGTCGGTGCTTGGGGGTGTGCTCGCCGGAGAGTAGACTGGATCCATCCCAGTGAACTCCTCCGCAAAGTTCCCCACATCCAGTTCACTCTTCAGCTCAGGCTTGAACGGGCTTGCGATCTTTTTCTGGGCAAGATCGTCCCAGTTCAGTCCCTATTAGGGAAAGCATATTCCAGGAGTTGGGCACAAAAGAAAAGAAAGGGCGTCATCCGAGCAAACGGGAGCTCAATCGAGAGGTAGGACCTTGAAGAAAGCATGGTTCTTGATGTCCGCAGCACCGCGCGGTCCGGAACCGAGCCTCTTGTGAGGATCCTTTACCAACAGCTTCCGGAGCAGGTCCTGAGCGGTGGCTCCGATCACGGAGGGGAATGGCGGATCACAGCGGAGGATACGTCTAGGAAAATTGTGACGGAACATGTTACAAGTGAAGTACAATATGGCGGCAAAGCACTACGTTTGTGGAAACCAGTGTTTCCCAACCTTTACCCATTTTACATGAGAAAAATCTCCCGGCACACCATAAGCAAAAAATAGTTACAATCAAAGAACTAGGATCTTGTTTCAATTCACTAACACTAAGTTCCTCAGTGTGAAATGTGGGCCCGTTGAATTGAACACAAAGCTAATACTCGCAGGGAGCCATATCCGAATCATCTTGATTTGCCAAGTATGTCCAAAACACACGAGGAATTTGTCTCCGGTAGTCGGAGCCGCTCGAGTACGACAACAGACAGTCAATTGACCGAGAACACTTTGGAGACAGAAAGACATTGACAAAAAACAACAATTGTGCAAAAAGATGCAGAGTCCTCAGTTCGAATGGCTCATATCGCAATAGTCCGGTGCAATGAGCGTCGTGCAAAGGGCGCCGAGACCTCAAGGAGTGGATGCGCTTGAAAGTGACGAGTAGCGCGATCATCTGGGACAATGTTGCAGATACTCCTCAGTCGGTGTGCAAATGGAGCAGATGCTACTCTGGCATGAGTGGCATGAGCTCTTCTGTTGTATGAACGGTAACATGTGGATACTCAGGTTTATTGTACCTCGTGCAATCCAATGGAAGAGCATTTCATTCATTGTTCCGCTTGTCACTATACGTCACGGGCATGGATAGATCTGTAATTCGTAGACAACTTAATAGTCCACAGTGACGATTCAGTTTGAAAGCTGAGCCTTTACATTGCGTAAGGTACTATTGTTTTGTACAGACTGCTATCCACAGCAGTCGAGCAACATTGGATTTTCCACCGAGCCTCATTTGATATACTCGCTGATTTTCTTTTCAGCATTCCAATTTTGCAGGGTTGTTTACAATATTCTTCTTTGACTGCGGCGTGTCAAGTTTCCGAGACCCGTTTGTTTTCGCTTGATATGGCCTTTAAAATCGGCGTTTATGGAGAACTCACTTCGACACCTCACTCTGGGAGTTCCTCTCTCCCTCCAAAGTGAATGGAGATGCTCCTGTCAGCAGCTCGAACATCAGGATTCCAAGGCTCCACCAATCTACTGACTGCCAACATCGCATAAAAGGTCAAAACAACAATTTATACAGATAATAATTTGACATATGAACTTAAGAGTAGAAACCTACGACAGATATATGAATTTATAAAGCGCAATATATTTAAGACGGTACAGAAAAATCCAACCATCCGGTTTTTTCGCAGGTTTGTCCTCATCAGGGTCGCGCATACACGACGGGTACATCTCAATGAATTGGAATAGTGCCAAAAGCTTCATTCAAGTTCGGGAAAAATCATAGGAAAGCGATGCACGACACACACTCGGGAGTGAAATATTTCATAATTTTCACTTGAATATGTATGACTTTGATGATTTTAGCTTACAGCAAATGAAAAGCCCAAATGCATTCTCTCTAGAAGCTACAATATTACATAAGAAACAATGAAAGGGATTTTGAACATACAAAACTAGGCAGGAAAAGTATTTTGAATGAATCTACATAACTTATAAATACTGAAATTCATGGCTTTTTCTACCGTATTCACATTTTTGGATCGGCACCTGTCATTCCCTCACATTTACACCTGTGGACAAGTTAGAGTCTCCCATGAATTTAACGTGCATGTTTTTGGGTTGTAGGAGGAAGTACCTGGAGAAAAAACATGTCAACACCGGGAGAACATGCAAACTCCACACCGGAAGGCTGAGCTGATAAATACTGACACTGAAACAGCTAAAGGTCAAATGTGTACAACAAACTACTATACTACTGTTTGAAGGTTTGATTTACTGGTGAAAATCTACCTTGCCGTGGCCCGTTTTCCCCCGGATGATTTCAGGCGCCATGTACTCAATGGTACCACAGAAAGAGTAGGTTCTTTCCTTCTGTAAGAGAAGGGAATGAAACAAGAAACTGTTTCAACACGTTTATGGAAGACAAATATGACGGCAATCAACAGCGACTTGCAACACCGATGCCCATATCATCCACATTGTGTTACTGTACAATACCTCTTCTTGTACAAATTCTTTGCTGAGTCCAAAATCTGTCAATACCACATGACCTTCGCTGTCCAGAAGAATATTTTCCAATTTAATGTCACGGTACACAATTCCAAGCTGGACAAATAGAACATGTCAAATCGATCGATGGTTATAACAGTAAGCCAGCAAAACATATTGTATTTATTCAATTACCAATAGAAAATACAAATTATTACAAACAAAGAAACCACTTTCATTGAGCTTAATATGGTTACGTCAGAAAAAGTGCGCAGCTCCAGGCAAATCTAGTACCTGGAAGGGTAAGGAAAAAAAGTAACACAAACCTTGTGCAGATGCTCCAAAGCAAGAATTATTTCACCAATATAAATGCGCACCGCCCCTTCAGAAAAGTGATCTTGCTGATACAAATGAGTGAACATCTCCCCTCCGCTCACATAGTCTAAACACACACACACACACAGATCAAAATGATCACACAAGTATTTGTGTACTGTATTTGGTGGAGTGACCCCCACTGACCCAAGATGAGGTGCAACTTGCTCTGAGTCTGAAAGGCATAATGAAGTGTGACCAAGAAGGGCGACTGGCGGATGTGCTCCAGCACCTGCCTCTCAGTGCGAGTATGCTCCGTGGTCTTAGCCTTTTGAACGATCGCCGCTTTCTTTAGCACCTGTGGGGTTGTCGTCATACAATTATACACAATTACAATTTGTGTACAAGTCATGACATCTTGAATGGATTCAAAACCAAAGGAGGTATAACTAAAAAAAATTAAAAAAAAAAAAAAAAAAAAAAAAGCTATGGCCGTGTTGATCACTCACAGATGGACAGGGACGTCGAACCCCTCTCAAAAAGATTTTTTTATTAAATTTGAGGTCACAATAATAATGGAAAGTTTTGAAATGATTGATCTTGTTCTCAGCACACACACAAAACCTTACATTTGCATTGGGGTGTGTAGACTTTTTATACCCACTGCATTTTCTCTTTCAAGTCACAGCGAGTGGGAGGCCAAACACACCAGAACTTGGAGGCTTACCTTCATTGCATAGAGTTGGCCTGCATCGTGGTCGCTGTTCTTCCTCACTAAAAACACTTTTCCATATGCTAGAAATAAACACAAATTTCAAAACAATCTGTTACTTCAAACAAGATCCGACAATCGAACACCAGAAGATTGTACTGGATTGGGTGAGGGGTCATGATAAAACAAGAGTTCTTGCACGTTATTGTAGTCCTCGATGACATGGTTTCTTCGCAAGTCACATCATTTTCATAATTTGATGTTCACGTTCCATATCCAAATAGGTTTGAACACAGGCAAAGCTCGATGCAAACAGAATTCAATTTTGCCATTTTCAGGGACATGTTACGACAGTCTGGTGGTGCCAACTTGTTTTTGTCTACGACTGAAAATGGGCCACATGACATGGAGCCCAAAATATTGTACAAAAATAGAAACCCAACCCTTGTGTTTTTGCTCCCATTTTTTCAAGCTCTAAGACTTTTTCTTCATACGCAAAAAGTCTATTTCTCTCCAATATTGTAAAAAAAATAATAATAACAATCTTTCGATCTGTGGTGTTAGTGAGCACTGTTGAGTATATATTTTTGGTACTATCTGTATTGATTTCAGACTGTTGACAAGTATGCCATGCATCAAAAAAGAACAGAGGAAAATTTGTAGCAAACTAAAATTACTAAATTACTATTACTAAATGTGCAGAGACAGCAATAATCTAACAACGTTAACAACAAAAGCTTTAATACGGACTGTATTTTCATCATATTGCATTTAATTTAATAAGGGAACTTCAGATATGTAATTTTTCCCATTTCTTTCATTTATGGTTTAAAGACCAAAACATCCCAGGTTATTGAAAACGAAGGATGTATTTGCTGCTCGTGCTATCGATTCAAGTTCTTGACCGGGTTAGCTTTTACCTCCGGTGCCCAGCACTTTGAGGAGCTCAAAGTTTTCCATGCCGACCTTCTCGGTGTGTCCTGTGAGGTTAGCTGGTGGGGGGGGGGGAAAGGGGAGAAAATCTAGTCAACATTTCTAGTCTATACACCTCATTTTGCAAATGTGCAGGCATGTGCAAGTTGTGACATAGAAAACACAAAGCTGGTCAAAATAGGAAGAGAATACAAACTAGAAATGCATTGTGGTTTTACGAACACAAACGTTCTTGTGTGTTAACAAGAGGGTCAGGTTCCAATTAGAAGGTCATCAGGTCAAATTAAACAAAGAAGTGCCTTTTGATTTCAGTGACTGCACGCAGTCACAATGCATTGTCACAACGATGCTGCCCTTACAACGCAGTGACGGATATAAGCCTTACCATTGGTGATCTGATGCTTGACGGTGCAGGCGCTTTCATTTGTTTGTGCATCGGAGTCATCGCTGCTATCAGACGTGTCCCCCGACATAACGCCAACAAGAGGAGTTCCCTATGCGAGCCGTCTGAGATGAATTGTTTGAGATTTGCGATATTCCACTCCACGGAACGATTTATTGCAGCTGCATTGTGGCGAGTGGAAATGAACGGACAGATGTGCGCAAACGCGTCGCTCGTGTGTTAATCCTAGCGTTTGACATCTTGAGGTTTTGATCACGAAGAACAAAGCAGCCGTCAAACCGCTCCCATTCGGATGATTGAACTGCGTCGGTCGATACTTTCTCCGAGAACGACGTGACTGTTTACATCGCTAATAACCTATGTTGTTTCACTGAAGTTAGCATTAGTTGCTAAAGAGTTGTCAACGTCTCTTCACGCGCAATCGCTTGAGATGAATCGAATCGTGTCGCGTCAACACGTTCGGCCGGCTCGCGGTCTTTATCGCGAAGGTATGACAACTCGCTCCCAGGCGATCAATTGCGGTCATAAGTAATCCATTGACAAGCCCAAATCGAGCTAGTCGACAACAAATGTCTCTTGTTGTCCGTCAAACTTTGGAGCGAGCGTTAGCCGAGGCTAGTGTCCTGTTGATAAATAACCTCCTCGAGTCTCAGCGAAAAAGGCAAGGCCGGAGGGGGAGTGCCTTTTCTTCTCTGCCTCCGCTACAGCCGCCTTCATGTTTCCTCCATTTGTTGGAAAAAAATATTATCAACACATCACTTGGATGTTTGGTCAGCTGCTAGCTAAGTGCTACTAGCAGGATGCAGATTTCCACACAACCTGGGCGACGCTCGTCACGTGACTGCTCGAAATATGGGCGGGGCCACGCTGGAAGTGTCAGATCTGTCAGAAATGGGGGGGGGGGGGGGGGGGGGGGGGGGGGGTGGCAATTGCCAAAATCCCCCAAATTTTGAATGTCAAGAAAATCATTTTTGGTCACTCAATTCAGAAAGTGAAGCCCATATACTATATAGCTTAATCACACACACTGTAATATTTCAAGCCGGGGGCGAGGATCAGAGGTTAACGGTGCCAAGCAAGATCAATTTCACTTTTGTACATTTAACACAGTTTCATCCTCACATTTATGAAAGAGAAGCATTACACCTTTGGGGAACGTAGCTGTGACTAAACCATCAAATTTAGCAAAAGGTTATCGACATAAATGTTGAGCCCCAGCAAAAAAATAAACTGTCATTAAATCTATCATCATTTACGCGATAAGCAGTTTGTTTTGCATTTTGTTCCATTTACTTTAGCCAATGTGAAACTATCACCTTAAAACAAAGCTAGATACCAAGCCAGGATTTTGGGGGTATAACCTATACACACAGAATATGTAGTTTTACCGGCAACCCTAATTATGATGTGGCCCACAAAGGTGAAAACCATCACTCACATGTGTCGTGTAACGCATTTAACTCAAATACACATCACATCACAGTACGCTGCATGTCTAAACACGCTCAGATCAATCTCATTTCTGACCAAAACTACAAATGACCTTTTACTATGGTCACATTCTAGCTTCCCTTCAAATGCATGGGATTTTTTATTATATGACGAAACACACGCGGTCATCAAATATGCTAATGCTACAGTAAGTTGTCATCATCCAGACAGTTCATTTCATACATATTAGCAATGTAGTGACTTTCAGGAAGTGGATCACATCAAGACACTTCACGCTATTTCGCTATTTCCTATCTTAATGTCACAACGGTAGGCGGGCACAAGTTTCCTGTCCTGTTGGGTGCCAAACTTGAAGAAAGTGATGGGATCAAGTCCACAAACACACTCCAAATGTTCCACACTACAATAGTTGGGACCTTTGAGGGGCAAACCATCTAATAACCACACACTCATCTGTTGTTTAAGGCACTATAAGACATATTTAAACTAGCAAGAAGTACCGGCCGGAGGCATTTGTCAGTGACGCACTGGTGCCTTAAAAAAGTATTTGAAAACACCACTGTATGCTGCTGTATGAATTTTAATATTTAGAATATCTGATATTTGAATGAGACTAAATTGATATGTTGCCCGTAATACATATACACGTAACGTGTAGCAAGAGACCAGTGGATCCAGCTTAAGTTAGAGATGACCCCAAAAAAAAAAAAAAACATTGACACAATTTTGAAGCACCGCGTTTAGTCAAGCCATTCAGAGAAAACGAACAATTCCACTTTGCGATCGACGTGACAAGTGTGATTGTGACAATTCCCGTATTGTTTCACTGCTTCAAGAGTAAAATGTGCTCAGCTTTACAGCGAGTAATGGCGATGACGCAAGCGTGTCGTAAGATGTCCCGTTCATCTTTTCATTTTCGAAGCACATCCTTTTGAATCTGGTGTCTAAGTGGCAAAGGAATTGAGATTGAAAATAGTCAGGACTTAAAATGCTCAAAAACAACACAGTTTAAGTGATACCACAAAGAGTAGAATTTTGAAGACAATGTCAGATTTAGGGAGTGAGAATTTGCAATTTGTTCCACTTGGAGGCGTTTCGTCACATCTCGGCTCGTGTCACATCAGTGGATGGCTATGAGTCCGACATCCAGGAGTTTCTGAATTTTCTTCGCAATGACCGGATTCTTTAAGTGGCTGAAGAAAAGAAACGGGAGAAAGACCCCTCACATTTTCCATGAAACTTTTCACAATGCAGATGCAGGAAATGACACTGAAGTTGTGAAACTTACTCGCTGAGCGCCTGAGGGTCCTTCTGCATTTGCTCGAGGATCATGCGCATGGCGGGATCGGACATAATCTGCTGCACCTCGGGATCGGCCATGGCTCTTTGCTTCACTTCCTCGGGGCTGTCGTTCCTCATTGTCTGACTGACCATGCAGCGCTGTAAGCCTTCTGTGGCTTCCTGAGTGGTGAGTGGAGAACCCAAAAGATGAAAGTCATTCATACTGCATATACGAATACATCTGTTTTTTTCCCCTGGTGCTCAGAACCGGATCAGCGTGAAAATTATTTGGGAATTTCAGTGCTCCATTACTGTCAAGTCGAACAGGAGCTGGAATTGTAAGTTCACTGCAGAGAGAAATCCAAATACGAACAGACTCTCAGAGATGTAGAGCGACATTTAAGGGTGCAGTCCATAGCATTCTCACGTTAGGTCCCTAAAGTCTGGAAAGTCAGTGCAAAAAGGCCGGAAAGATGAACTAAATCTGTTTGAAATGGAAATCGCAACGTGACGACAATCGTAAATGGCACGAATCTGATATCACTTCTTTTGTTTGTTCTTTTCTATTCACTGAACTGACTGACTGACTGACTTTTCCCCACATTGATTTGATTTGGCATGACTACACTGGCTGCTGCTTGTGACTCGTTTTCCTTATTCAATCTTCCAACACATCAAATGTAACACCGTATGTATATTGCATTGAATTGCATTTACTTTAGCAGCAGTTTTTGTTGTTTTGGAAGACGTGAACGTGAATGTGGTCAATCGGCATATTTCAATAAACTCAGGCTTCCATTGACAGGGTATATTCGACTTGTTCGTTTATGCCGTAGTTGTGGCGGATTCCGAACACAGGTGGTTTTTTTTGGTTCACGTTACGTTGTTATGACACATCTCCAAAAGCAATGAGAATCATTTTGTTGTCAAAAAAAGTACCACTGAAACTTATAGTGTCAAACCATACTAAGATACCTTTGATGAAGAATCAAGCTCCAAAGCCTTCTGGTACACGTCCATGGCTTTGGAAAAATCTTTAATTGCTTCCAAAGCAGCTGCTTTGCGTGTATAGCCTTTAACTGTGGACACATTTAATTCAATTAGCACTTCACTTAAAAATACATGGGTAAGAAGAATCCGACTTCAATCGTAGCATGAGACAAATGCTACGGAATGATTGTCCCACTCACTGAATGTGGGCTCAAGTGTGATGCACTCCTCACAATCCTGAGCACACAAAAAGGAGAGTTACTTCAATGAAGCTTTAAAGCATTTCAGATGTGATCTAAAAACTCAGTGGTGCTGGTGTTTAGCAATGTTGAACAGCACCTTCAGGGCAAGTTGAAACTCCAACAGTTTAGTGTAGCAGGCAGCTCGGTTGCTGAAGAGCTTTGCATCATTTGGATTTCTTTTGATGGCCTCACTGTAATGTTTCATAGCTAGAGGATAGTCTCCTACGGGTTGGGGGGGGGGGGGGGGGGGGCAAAAAAACAACAACAAAAAAAAAAAAAAAGAGTTAAAAGGGGGGGAAAAAAGTATAACAACGTGTGCTTTTGCACAAACCCTTCTGGAAGGCCTCATTGCCCTTGTTCTTCTCCTCCAGCGCTAAATCAGGATTAATGTAGGCTTGTTTCTCCAATTCTTTCAGGATCTTCTCGGCCTGCAGAATCAGGTCAAATATGCATGAGAGGCTGTTAGAAGTCGTTTGTTTGGTTTTTGCATGTTTACCACTGCTATCAACTTCATCTCAAGCTTTAACATTCTGTAGAACATTTGAAAATGTGGAGGGATGGAAAAATAGGGTGCACATAACATTTACTGTAAGCTACATAATACTTTAGAATAAATGAAATGCACCTGTTGACACTTTTTCAAGACATCAGGGGTGCGATGCTCTGTTAAACTCTTGTTGAAATACTGAACCGCTTCTTTGTACTTTTCCTGCTTGAAGTACGAGTTGCCAATCCTGGCCAGTGCCCTTAAAAAAAAGTCAAAATCTCAACAGTACAAGCACCTGAAATGCAATGGACTCAATGGAAGGACGAGCCTTGTCAAAGATGATTCTAACTCTGTGCTCTTGAACACACATTCTGCATATGGAAAGACTATGGTAGAGTATATCAAGACACCCTAAACTACAAGTTGTAGTGAAATGAAATGGTTCATTGACATCTTGAACTTAATGGATGCTAAGGAGATATTTCTGTGTTCGATCAATTGTTAACTGCACAATTCGTCCCATCCGAAAAATACATGCGCTATTTCCAAAAGGCTGAAATGACTTGTAAGATTCAAGAGTTTTGGTAAGTTGCATCAAAAACAACAAAAAACATAACTCACTTTGCTATTTGTCTGTAGTCTTCCCGGTTCTCTCGGCCAACGTCAATAGCTTTCTCACACAGCTCCCTGCACTTCTCCAAATTTCCCTTCTCGAAGTAAACAGCTAGGAGGGATCAAGGAAGGCACATCGCAAGTTATGTCCGATGTCACTTCTACATTAACGGTTCGAAATGAGTGGAAAATAGGACAAAACAAAAAAAAAATATGAATTCAAGACATTAAACCTGTCAAAAGCAATTTTGGATTTCATATTTAGATTATTACAACAAAAAAAAGTATATACCAGCTTGATTGGAAATATATGTCATGTTGTTAGGATCATGCTTGATTGCTTCTTCATAATGCTTCAGCGCTGTATCAAAGTCCTTGTTCTTATAGGCAGTGTTCCCAAGTTCCTTTTCTATCAAGGCCTGTTAAACACGCAAATCAGAGAAGTGGCACTCAGAATTGCATCCTCGTCGGGGCCAAAAAAACCTGATTGGGTGACTTGCATTTCTCTTGTTGTCAGGAAGGTCTTCGCTTGTGGGAGCGGGAGGCTGCGTCGCTTTAGGTTTGGTAGTAGTAGTAGTAGTAGTAGTAGGAGCAGGAGGAGGAGGAGGCGGAGCGGGCTCGTCTTCTTCATCCAGTCCGGACAAGTTCAGACCCAGCACCACAGACAGTGTGGTCATCACTCGTTTATCTTGCAGCTTCCTGCAAACCAGATGTAACGCTCAAAATTCGGCATCGGCACTCTTTTGGCTGCTCTGTCGGAGCTTTGCTTTTCCGTTCAATGTCAATTTCATCCAAATTATCCTGACAGTTCTTAACGTCTCTCTCACACAGACACGCGCAATAAAAGCACATACGTTCCAAGCGCAGAGGGGTTGTTCCGGAGTTGCTCCAGCAGTTCTTTGTAGCTCGGATCTGCCAAGAGCTCACGGGTGCGAGGATCATTCTCCAGCTTCTGATACATGTTAGGCATGGCGAAAGGATTCATCATTGATTTCTCTGAAGTACAACAAAAACAAAGATGGATGCTGATTATCGCGCTCTTTAATAGGGAGGGCTCAGCTTGCCGAACTGCACAGCGGCCATGGCGAGCCAGCCAACGCGTCATCAAGTCACCAATGATGTGTGCTTGCTGTGTTGGCCCTCATCAGTTCGACGTGCCGCAATTAATAGACAACTATTTTGTACTGAATTGCAAATATGTAACAGTGATAGTAAGCAAGTCATAGCAAATATATGTTTGTATTGCCTTTAGACATTTGAAATCCAATTCAGGAGACTTCCTAGATTTAATTCAAGGCAAATGTACTCACCCACTTTTGCCCTACATGCATCAACTGCAGTGAATGCACCACCTTTATTGACAGTCATAAAACGTAAGGTTCCTTTTCGGCACTTGTTTATTCAAACAAATGAAAGGTCAGTTCCTTTCTTTAGCAGGTGTCTTGATACTCTTTAATCCAATTAAAAGCGTAAGCACTTGCACCGGCAGTGTCGACATTCGGCAGCCTTTTATCATGACGGTTGGGATATGGAAAGATTTACCTGCGAGGCGGGCTTCAATGCATTGTAAACCCTCCTTGAGCTGCTGATTGTTCGGCTCCTGCCGGATGCCCTCTTGGTACGTCGCTTTCGCATGCTCCAGTCGTCCAAGAAATTCCTGGGCCACAGCTTTACGGGAGTAACCCTTGTCGATAACGACGGAGATCGTTCGGCGATTTAGATTACTGCGGCGGATTTATTGTCAAAAGGCTTACTATTAAACAAGCCACCTCACCTTGCCCCAGTCCGGTTTTATCTTGATGGTCTCACAAGCATCCTCCAGAGCCTTTTGATAATTGCCTTTTTTGGCGTAGGCAGCCGAGCGGTTGCTGAACAGGACATGGTTTTTGGGGTCGAGAGTCACGGCTTCAGTGTAGCAGCGTATGGCCTCGTCAATATTTCCTGCACTCAGTGCTTTGTTGCCTTGGTCTTTCAATGCAGACACCTGTTGACCGGGAGGTGGTGAATACACAAAACATACAAACAAACTAAATAATAGACTCTGCTAATCAAATCGTTTTTGTTTTTTTTTTACAAAAAACCACATGGTGACTTTTTCCAATATAGATCTAAGTTAGATAATACATTTGCACAGCTGCCCGTGACAAGCGTTAGGCGACAGGCATCTGTTCCTGTCAGACAGACAGGTGCAACACAGTGACCGAACATCTCCAATTTGTGCGCACTTGTCAGCAGTGTATGAGTGACGGCTGTTATTCTTTGTGTGAAAAGCACGTAGTATACAGTATAGTACAATCTATGGTCGAAAATATGCGTATAGAAATAAGACAGACTCATTTTCAAAGGTTACTGCGCTCTGTCTGTGATGGGGCAAACAGCGTCGATGGAATGCAAAACAAAATGGACTTGACATACATACATACATACAAGGAAAGGCATGAGATGGCTCACAACAGCATCGATTATACTGAGAATATTGAGAAAATAAGCACGCTTTGCTGCTGCAGCTCAAGTGCAACCATGTCCTGTAATGCCCTCTTCAGGCGTGCAAACTGGATCCCACTTATTCCTGGGTTTTTTTTTTTTTACCAACACTCTGGTGATCTTTTTAACACCTGTACAAAATATTTTTCAAGAGCATTAAAACAGCGTGCTTCGCGAGTGCGCTTATCCACTGTGAACGGTAAATGGCAGCTCAACGGAAAAACAAACAAACAAAAAACGTGTAGTCATGACAGCAGCACCGTGTGCATCTCGAAAGATCTTCCGGTCACAGCACAGGCTGTTAACCAAAGCAACCGAAATACTCCTGCAGCACGTGCACGAGAATGAATACGACGACATGCCAGACCTTAGATATAACATTTGAACAAAAGCCCACAAATATGTCCTTTAGTCTGAAAAATCACGATGTACGCTAACTTATTTGTTCACTGTCGGTGTGCTTACGCTCGCAATAAACATATGGACGCCAGATCGAAAAGGCAAACGACATTCATTGTACGATGAAATAACGAGGCTGAGGGCAACTCGCAGCGCATCGGCTCGACACATTTGCTCGACTTCGTCATCGGACCGCGTAGCAGACCCGCACTGTGCCCTCACAGCAAACGGCAAACTAATAGCTGAGCCAACTATATTAGCGCGTTCGGGAAATCATAAACCTTGCTATAACACGAAGACTTCAATACCACAGCAAATGCTAGCTAGCCAGCCAGCCAAGCATCTCCGGCGTGTTACTAGCGCACTGCCGCTAACCTTTACAATCAAGCTAACTCAGCTGAACGATGACAATGTCTCAATAGACGAGCCTATCTACACTGTCCTCTCGATGATTATATTCAAAGAATTTAAAGCTGAAGTCAACCGAAGCACATGAATCCAAGGTTTGGAGAAGACTCACTTTGTCCATGTTGCGAGCATGAGGTTCCTTCCAGAAACTACTGTGTGCACTAGTAGCGCCGCCCCTCCGCAACGTGACTGCGGTCAAGCCAGCCTCCACTCGAAAAGTAGCAGTCAAGCCAGCCGCCCCTCATTTTGTTCATACTAGGCATTACGGTAATAGGTCGCCAACTCGCGGCGAAGCCACCTTCAAAATAAAAGCTCCTCAATAATACGGACGTCAGTGCTCTTCGGTTTAGGAATGCAACCAGCAAGGTTCATTTGAATCTTGAAATACATTACATACATACATACATTAAAAAATGTACTTTATTTGATATCTTAGGACAAATAAATGGTAATGGGCTCCACTTATATAGCGCTTTATCTCCATCATCACGGTGCCCGAAGCGCGTTACAAAGCCTCACGTTCACACACACATTCATCAACCAATGGGCGACTGCTGCCATGCGAGGCGCTGCCAGGCCCACTGGGAGCAAATTAGGGTTCAGTGTCTTGCCCAAGGACACTTCCACACGCGGACAGTCGGACCAGGCATTCGAACCTGTTCGACCTACTGAGGCAAAGCCACCCCGACATAATCCCATTGGTATCGCAAGACAAGTCCAGATCTGTGTGACAGACCACCAAGGACTCCGCGAAAAGAGGTTTGATGAAGATCTGATATTGTATTTCAAAATAAAAATCTCTGAAAACTGCATATGTTGCTTTCATTACCCCAGACTGAAAAAATCTGTTAAATCTTTTTAATGAGATATCGCAACACCGGTCCAGTTCTGGGGGACACTACACCACCCCAGGTCTGCAACAAAAGAGGTCCCATCCAAATCTGATGTGGCATTTCAAAACAAAAGACTCTTGAAATTGATGTATTTCACTGCCATGATCACGGATTTCCAAAATTCTTTAAAAAAAATCTCCTAGTTATCACAACACCAGATCAGTCCTGGGGGACACTACACCCCCCCCCCCCCCCCCCCCCAGGTCTCCAACAAAAGAGGTCCCATCCAAATCTGATGTGGCATTTCAAAATAAAGGTCCACTGAAATTGGTGTATTTCACTTCGGCTGGCCTGGGAACGCATCGAGATCCCCCCAGGAAGAGCTGGATGAAGTTGCTGGGGAGAGGGAAGTCTGGGCGTCCCTGCTAAAGCTAATGCCCCCGTGACCCGACCTCGGATAAGCGGTAGACAATGGATGGATGGATGGATGGACATCAGATTTGGGTGGGACCACTTTTGTTGGATACCTGGGGTGGTGTAGTGTCCCCCAGAACTGGTCTAGTGTTGTGATAACTAAGAGATTTTTTTTAAAGAATTTTTGAAATCCGTGATCATGACAGTGAAATATACCAATTTCAGTGGACTTTTATTTTGAAATGCCACATCAGATTTGGATGGGACCTGTTTTGTTGCAGACCTGGGGTGGTGTAGTGTCCCCCAGAACTGGTCTGGTGTTGTGATAACTAGGAGGTTTTTTTTAAATAATGTTTGAAATCCGTGATCATGGCAATGAAATACACCAATTTCAGTGGACTGTTGTTTTGAAATGGCACATCAGATTTTGATGGGACCTCTTTTGTTGGAGACCTGGGGGGGGTCTAGTGTCCCCCAGGACTGATCTGGTGTTGTGATAACTAGGAGATTTTTTTTAAAGAATTTTGGAAATCCTTGATCATGGCAGTTTATTTTGAAATACAATATCAGATCTTCATCAAACCTCTTTTCGCGGAGTCCTTGGTGGTCTGTCACACAGATCTGGACTTGTCTTGCGATACCAATGGGATTATGTCGGGGTGGCTTTGCCTCAGTAGGTCGAACAGGTTCGAATGCCTGGTCCGACTGTCCGCGTGTGGAAGTGTCCTTGGGCAAGACACTGAACCCTAATTTGCTCCCAGTGGGCCTGGCAGCGCCTCGCATGGCAGCAGTCGCCCATTGGTTGATGAATGTGTGTGTGAACGTGAGGCTTTGTAACGCGCTTCGGGCACCGTGATGATGGAGATAAAGCGCTATATAAGTGGAGCCCATTACCATTTATTTGTCCTAAGATATCAAATAAAGTACATTTTTTAATGTATGTATGTATATATGTATGTATGTATGTAATGTATTTCAAGATTCAAATGAACTTTGCTGGTTGCATTCCTAAACCGAAGAGCACTGACGTCCGTATTATTGAGGAGCTTTTATTTTGAAGGTGGCTTCGCCGCGAGTTGGCGACCTATTACCGTAATGCCTAGTATGAACAAAATGAGGGGCGGCTGGCTTGACTGCTACTTTTCGAGTGGAGGCTGGCTTGACCGCAGTTTTTAACTGGCCTCGGCAGTAGCAATTCAGCTTGTACAGTATCTGCTCGATCATATTCTGCTTCTCTCCGATCCTTTCAGGAACATTAGACTCGTGGAGGATTAGTCGGTAATCAGCCATTTTATATTCATTTATTTGCAAACCACTCAATCAGGAAAAAGACTTCAGTTGGAGCATTTTTTAAGATTTACTCTACACAATCCATAAAGCTCCAATACAAGAACTGTATCAAAACTTAAGGCTTTACAAATCGTGCTCAGTTCTGATTGACACTGCACATGTCCCTGTTCTAATGCCTTGTTTTTGTGATAAAAATTAGACCAAGATAATTAATTTCAAAGCTTTTCCCAGCTTTTTTAATGTGACCTATAACCAGTACAACTAAATTGGTGCGGGGGGGAAATGAAAATAAACAACTGAGATACAGTGTACACACCTTACAACTGGGGATGTGGCTGTGTCAGAATTCACCAATCACATTCAAATGTATGTTAAACGCGAGTCAGCACACACACTTGCTCTCATTTTGAGTCCCTCTCTCGTTTCCCCAAAATAAAGCCCAGCTGTTGTAGTTGTATTTTTTTGCACACGTTTTGCTTTCTAGCAGACGCCTGAAGAGTTTGTGCTAACACTGACTGGTATTTGGTACTGTTCTTAATTGACTTAGGGAAGAAAAACAGCCCCAAAACTGCCACCGCAATGCTTCACTGTTGCCATGGTGTTCTTCATGTGATGAGCAGTGTTTTTACACCAATCATGCCTTTTGTAATTATGGTTAAAAAGCTCAACCTCGGTTTCATCAGAGCATAACGCTTGTGCCCCTTGTGTTTGGGAGATTTCAGTAAGGCTTCTGTCTTGCCCCCCCACCCCATAGGCAAAGACATATGAAGAAGACGAGGTATTGTTGTCACATGTACTAAACGGCATACTTTGCAGACATTCCTGCAGTACCGTCAGTATTGCTGGCAGCCTCCCTGACCAATTTTCGTCTAGTCTACATCAATTTTGGAGGGATGTCACCTTCTTTGTAATGTCACTGTTGTACCACATTTTCTCAAGTTGTGTCCAATGGTGCATTTAATGCCTTGAAAATGACATTCTCTAAATGGTGGCAGGTGTGTGCTGTTGTGTGTTGAATGTGATTGCGAGGTCGCATTAATGGTGGAATTTCTTTTTTCAATGATTTGTCTTTTTATAACACAAAAACCTGGCATTTGAACAGGGGTGTGTAGACTTTTATATCCACTTTAGGCCATAGATTAACAATAGTTTCATTATCGTGGTTGTAGTTTGTAGTAGTACACAACTACACCGCATCGAGGCAACTGAAAGTGTCAATCCAAACTATAGTTTAGTATATCCAAAGTAATATTGAACTATTTGGTTTCATTATGGCGGCACGGTGGCCGACTGGTTCGAGCGTCAGCCTCCCAGTTCTGAGGACCCGGGAGTGCGAATGGTTGGTTGTTTGTTGGCATGCGCCCTGCGATTGGCTGGCAACCGGTTGAGGGCGTACCCCGCCTCCTGCCCGACGACAGCTGGGATGGGCTCCGGCGCGCCCGCGACCCGCGTGAGGAGAAGCGCGACGGATGGATGGATGGATGGATGCGGTAACTTAATAATGTATCAACTCACAATAATAGAGCTAGGTTGTCTTCATGACATCGTTGTTTCGAAAGTACTGGATATGCAATATTGTGGTCCATTGTGTGTCGATTACTATATTTAAGCAAAGCCAATTGTATTGCAGGTATTGATAATGCAGTTAGAAATGAATCACTAACAAATGATTCAAATGTAATTGTTTCCATGTTTTAGATTGACAGTACTACTGACAAGCAACCCATAATACGATATGAATGTTTTTGCTTCTATCAACACGTGGCTGCGTTTTTATTGTTTTAATGGTTCTTATCTGTTCATGACACTCACGGGCCCCAACAACACAGCATCCCACTCACTCCCCTCCCTGCCCCCAATCTCCCTTAGCCCCCCCCCCCCCCCAACACACACACACACACACACACACACACGCTGCTTGGAGCTTGACCAGCACTACTGACCTGCTAGCACACAAAAGCCATATGGTCCGACCAGGGTGGGACTTCGGACAGTAATTAAGGGAGTGGGGGGGGGGGGTTGCAAACTGTGCCCCCTCCCCTTGAACATTCTAAAATGTTATCAGGTGCTGGTGGGTTTTTAAGAATATTCAGCTACTGATTTGGAGGCAAAGAAAATACATGGTCCGGACGGATCCGGTGCTCTAATTTTCCTCAAGCAGGTCGATTGTTTGTAATGATCTCACCCCGACGTTTGGGGAGTACACAGAGCTATCTCCGAACAAACAGTTTTGTTTCTCACACACACGTGCACTATTTTCAACTCTACCCCGTTTTGAGCCTTTATCTAGTCAATGCAGAAATCTAGAATGGGCTCCAGTGTGCAGGCACAAGCACTTTCATAGCTACTCACCTGACGACTCCATTTTATCATGAAGATACAGTACATACAGTACTTCCTAATGCCAAAGAAATCTGAAGATTCGTGTTGAGAAAGAAAGCCTGCATACACTTCTTTATCATGATCCTCTCTTCAATGTAGCATGTTCTTCCTTGGCCTACGTAGCACACACCTCCACAAAGTTTCGCGTAGCTTTTGTATAATCCTGCTAACGAACTAGAATGGAACTCGTTTGAGCACAGGCCTCCCAGCCAAGCCCGTAATGGAAAAGAACCACCTGGTACACCTTTCTAGATTCCCACCCACCATCAACATATATTGGATTTTCCATCCATGGAAAAGACATTTCATTTCAATAATATGGCTGAGGAGTAATTTATTGTTCACTGAGAATTGAAGAAAAACTGTCTATCACAACACAAATAAGAATTCAATGACACAGTTGTATTTGTTTAGATAAAAACAAAAACATGCATGGTTAGCAACACTGATTTTTTTTTAAAAATGTGACGATGGGATCCCTATGATTGTCAAGGGAAAATCGTCCTGCTAAACGAATACGCGGATTACAACGAAGACAACTTTGGTAGCAGGGAATCAAGATTGAAGTCAAATGTTCGGAACGTTTCAGGTGGATGAGTTGCATTAATAAGCAGCGTGAAAAAAAGCCTTTGTTGACTGTAGGAGGTGACAAAACATTACATCGCTTTAAAGTGACATCACCCTTCTTTGAAATATATCGGCACATCTCACCAATCACGTATTTGCATTTATCAGCTCTCTTTTTGGCTCCAGCTGACCACTGCCGCCTCTCTGTCAAAGAGACCAAGAAGGAGGGGGGGGGGGGACTGGGGGACTGGGGGAGGACTGAGGCTAAGCTGTGTGTGTTTGTGAGAGAGAGAGAGAGAGACAGAGGACGAGAAAGAGGGGGGGGGCTGGCTTTACTGCGATGTGAATGCAAGGGAGGAAGGAGGACAACCAGACATCAACCTGCCTCTCGACGAAGCGGTCACGTGCGGCGCACGTATTGCCAAGCGTGTGTGATTGTTTGCTGTTTTTTTTCAATTTATTTTGGGACAGAGGAAGAGAGCAGCAGACAGGAGGAACTAAGCGAAGCGAAGTGGAGGAGGTGAGCGAGCCTGAGCGTGGAGATAGATAGCAGAAAAATGCTGCCACGGGGAGAAAAGGGGAGGGAGTCGGCACAGAGGAAGAGGATGAAACGTCGGAGGTAATAGCCTTTTCTTTCTTCCCGTCATCTTTCTCACCATAATGGGTGCGCATACACGACGCGCGCGCGTGTGCGTGCGTGTGTCGGCATGCTATGAGCGAAGAGGGCATGAAATAACACCTCGTGCCATCTCATCTTTTGTCTCTCCAGTTGTTGCCTTATCAGTGTTAACTAGGAGCTGCTCCAGTGAGTTAAAGTGCCCCCCTACAGCACCTTGCGTGTCATTTCTACACAACATTGAGGGATTCGACCCAGTTTGTCACCTTTGTCGCATTTCATCACTGCCCCCCCCCCCCCCCCATCTCTCCTGTCTCTCTATTGTGAGGCCCAGTCGTCTTTAAAAAGCAGCACTATGACACAGTCAAGGAGTCAGTGCAGAAAGCCTTGTGGTGCGGCGGACGGACGGACGGAGGGAGGGAGCCAGACGACATGAGCTGAACATTCATGGGGAAAAAAGAGTAGTGGGATTTGCTTCCGAAGCCTTATTTTTCAACAACAAAAATAAACTGCCACCTTTTGCTTGGAAGATTTGGTGCGCATTAAAGGTGATGTGGTGATATCATTGCATGTAAATCGGGGGGTTGTTTTCAAGGTGGCACACGCAGAGAATGAGGGATGCTGGAGGCAGGTACGTCCCCAAACAGCGCCACACCGCCACCCTCCTGCTTGCTGTAATTTAAGATGGGGCTAGTGTGTGTGTGCACGCGAGAGAGAGAGAGACCTGGGGCTTTCAGATGGATGCTGTAGGGAGAAAAGATGCAGAGATGCAGGACCTAGCATGCAGTGATGGAGACAAAACAGCAGCAGCAGCAGCAGCAGTCACTTACATAAGCCAGGCCACTCAAAGGACAGGGCATTTCATTTACATTGAGCCGCACTCTCCCCCCCCCCCCCCCCCCCCCCCCCCCCCCGCTATTCATTGTGGTCGACCTTCACGTTTCAAGCCGCGAAATGCATTTTGACCTGCAATGATAGAAGGACTCACTAAAGGTTCCAACAAAAATGTAGCTAACAGCCGACTGATGTGCAATTGGTGCATTCGTTCAAATTAAGATGGGATGAGTTTCTGTTTGAAGTTGAAGTTATGTTTCCATTGGGTTCAACATCCTTTTTACACTTTTTGATATTGCAACCTTGATTTTTTATGAAGCGTAGTCATTTTTCCATTAAATCTGGGTGAGAAGAACGTTCGCGACATAGAAGAAATGTAAGGCAGCCACAATAAATCCCACCCAGTGCGCCTCTTCCTCAAGAGATATCATCCATTTGAAATTCAATTCAATTCAATGAAAGTAGGCTTCCTTTCAGTACAGTCGGAATTGGGTTCTGTACAAAACATACAGTGACAAACTCAACTTAAATCTCGGAAACCTGACGAGGAAGTTGCTAGGAAGTTAGCGTTTCATGAAGTGTTGAACAAAAATGTTACACGTTAAAGAAAGCGATCGTTTTTGGGATCTACAGTTATCGCTTTTAGAAACACAAAACGGGTGAAATAAAATGTTAGAAATAAAACGGAGCTGTTCTCTGCACACAGATGATCATCTAGCACAGCCGTTCTCCAAACTTTGACACCTTTGAAGTACCACCTAAGAAATACTGACACCAGTTACCGCCATCATGACCGTCACGAAGGTACGGCCAGAGCTTTTAGTCCTAAAAAGGATATTCTTAACATTATGCACAACATCTGCCATTGGCTGGCGACGAGTTCAGGGTGTACCACGCCTCTCGCCCAAAGATAGCTGGCATAGGTTCCGGCACGTGAGGACAAAGCGTTACAACACTGTGGCTAAATATAGGAACATTGACAAACAAAAACAAAAAACTACTGTTCAATAATAGAGTATTGCACATAAAAGTTGAAAACAAGCAGTTCTTAAGATTCAATTCAAATTTGTTTTCCTAAAAAAGTGAAGTTCCCCTATTGTGGCTATTTAGACCTTCATAGAGTTACTCTCTAACATGGACTTAGTTGAAAAATTTGAATTCACCTTGGTTTTATAATACGAGTGTCTGACATCTACTTCTGTTTGACCCAATTTTGTATCCGCTTTGTCCATATTTGGCTAAGACCGCCCCCTTTCTTTCTGATTCGTTGCCTCCGTCTAGAAGACCCGCTTGTGTTTGTTATGTGGACAGCGTTGGCTCGGGAGGTAGGCAGAGATTTTCTATTTTCTAGCTATGAACATATTAGATGCTAGTTGTCCACTCATTGATTTTGTAAGTGACGAAGTATGTACTCAATGTAAACAAACGCGTTCATCCATCCAGCCATCCATTTTCTGTCGCGCTTCTCCTCACAAGGGACGCGGGAGTGCTGGAGCCTATCACGCCCTGAACTGGTTGCCAGCCAATCGCGGGGCACATACAAACAAACAAACAAACAAACAAACAACCATTCGCACTCGCATTCACACCTAGGGGCAACTTAGAGTCTTCAATGAACCTACCGTGCATGTTTTTTTGGGGATGTACCTGGAGAAGAGCCACGCAGGCACGGGGGAGAACATGCAAACTCCACACAGGCGGGGCCGGGAATCGAACCCCGGTCCTCAGAACTGTCGCCCGCCGTGCCGCACGTGTTAATCCAAAAGTGTAGTTTTGACACGTGACTCGCTAGAAGGACACCTCAGGAAGTTACTGTTCGGTTTCAACTCCCCAAAGGCACCTGTCAAGTGTTAGTTGACGTTTTGCTGACAATCATCACCATCCGTTATTGTTTGCCCTTTATACAAATTGGTGTGCTCTGTGCCTTGTAGTTGCAATGTGCAGTAAAAGTGAGTCACACTCGGGGGAAATCAACTTCAGCTCTAATGGTTCGTCCCATTATCACCGTGACGACTAAAACAGCACGAATCGTTTGCAGCCGTTAATCAGCAATGTTGCACAGAGCTGAAATATCAAGTCAAATGTGAGCAACTCTCCAAGTACAGTATCTCTTTGGTTAAGAAGCTCTGTGTGCGTGCGTTGCCTCTCATTTCGCTAAATGACCCAAATATTAGGAACAGTTCTCAGTGTGATTTGGTGTCGGTCTCCACCACTGCGAAATAAGAATCCTGTCGTTAAATGAATCCCTCTCTCACAGTGTCCGTCAAAACTGACCGTTATCTATTTCGAGATTGCTCGTTTTGCATGGCAGGTTACGTGAGTGTGTCTTCTCTGCTAACGTGTTCAAAATGAGGACTGATGTTAAAATGTCCACTTCCTCCACGAGCCGTTTACGTTTAACTTTAAGACGCACGAATGGAAACAGTATGTTTATTCTAATGTAAATACTGCTTAACCTCGCTATATTTGGAGGAAGAGCTTTGGAGACGCCCGTTGTGTGAAATCTCAAAAGTCCCTCTCGATAATGTCCCACATACGTCCATGAGACCGTGAGGCCGTGCGGCGGCAGTACTTCTCATTGTTCAAGTTGAGAAGTGCACTCAAGGCCATTCCGAGCCACTGAAAGAGAGCACGTCACCGCCTGCAAATAGCTGCAAATCTAAAGGGCACAAAACATCCTGCCCGGAGACCAATGTAAAAATACATTTTTTGCAAGAATAATAGATTGCCAGGCTAATGCACAGAGGCCTCTATTAGGCAGCCACTTGCCTCTCTCCCATGCTAAGAAGCAACGAGAGGACAGAGCAGCTGGAAGCTGGAGCAGATGCATTTCGCTGCTGCAACGTCTGCATGCGTGCAAAACAGACATGCGAGCATTGTAACAAAGGAGAGGAGGCATCTTAACATTTGCTCCGAAATGCATTTAAAAGCACTCTTTTACACTCTGTCCTGTATGCACGAGGCAGGATGCTCACATCTTCACGGAATACTTGATTTGCGCAGCGCCATTGTTAGCATCCGAGCTCAGGCTATATGTAGGTCGGAAGGTACACAGCCGATGCGTAATATTAAGCCACTGGAACGATGCTTAATTGTCTGCATTCGGACACGTGCTATTGTGCGCCGGAAAGATTCTTTTAATGACAGACACGAATGAGGAGATATTAGATTTCTATTCTCAATATTTTCTCCCGGACAGAAAAAGCAATGATGTAACGTCACCATGTCAGCAGTATTTGCTCAAGCGTGCTATCGTGAAAAGGGTGGCGTGCCCTCTCCGGCTCGGGGATGAGATCCTGGCCCAAGTGGAGGAGTTCAAGTATCTCGGGGTCTTGTTCACCAGTGAGGGAAGCTCGACAGGCGCATCGGTGCGGCGTCTGCAGTGATGCGGACTTTGTATCGATCCGTTATGGTACAGAAGGAGCTCAGCCGAAAGGCGAAGCTCTCGATTTACCGGTCGATCTCCGTTCCCACCCTCACCAGCTCGTGACCGAAAGAACGAGCGGCCGAAACGAGTTTCCTCCGCAGGGTGTCCGGGCTCTCCCTCAGAGAGAACGGGTGAGAAGCTCCGGGTCATCCGGGAGGAGCTCAGAATAGAGCCGCTGCTCCTCCGCATCGAGAGGAGCCAGACGAGGTGGCCGGGGCGTCTGATTGGGATGCCTCCCGGACGCCTCCCCGGTGAGGTGTTCCCGGCACGTCCCGCCGGGAGGAGACCCCGGGGACGACCCGGGACACGCCGGAGAGACTACGTCCTTCGGCCGGCCCGGGAACGCCTCGGGATCCCCCCGGAAGAGCTGGATGAAGCGGCTGGGGAGAGGGAAGTCTGGGCGTCCCTGCTAAAGCTACTGCCCCCGCGACCCGACCTCGGATAAGCGCTAGAAAATGGATGGATGGATGCTATCATGTCATCCCTATTCTGTTCACAGCCACTTGAGCACATGCTCTATTTGCACAGTATCTCGAGTTTAATATAATATTCTGGGATGTATTAACCTGCATGCGATTCATTTACGTCTAAAGCTTTTCTCGGTTTACCTAAATTTAGAATTTGAATTACATTCAAAATATTACAAAACATTTTGTATTGACCAGTGTTGTAGTCCTCAATTGATTTCTTGTGAGCATTCTCACTCAAGTTTCCAAGTGAATGACAATTTCTGGTGGGAATGTGCGATTAAGCTATTTTATATTCAATCTAAATCCTAATGCTGTTGGACGCCATTTTGGTTAGTAGCCACACAAGGTAATACGAGTTTTCGAAGGGATGGTGCATCCAATGCTGCGCTATTGTAAACATTTCTGAGTCACATAAGCAGGAAGAAATATGCCTGTGAAAGTCAACAAAAGAGTCACAGAGGCAAAGAAGCGCGTCTCTTCAAAGAACGACAGCGACTTGAGCCCTCTCGGATCATGATTTGTTCCCCTGAAAAAACCAAACTGAAAACACCTTATCAAACATTGAGTGAGTCCCAACACTCAGAGACAAATTAAACAAATTGATTTCATCACACAAATGAAAATGTTATGCTGAAGAACAGTTGAAATCATGTTATGGGGATAAACAAGGAGGAAGCAAAGGCGTGATCAGTGTGTCTTCCTCGGGAAGCGGATGCGGCAGACGGACAGTGTTAAAGCCAGAGTCGTCGTCTTCCTCTGCACGATAGTGAGGAAAAGAGAAGTGTTCAAAATCCGCATCACAGATTTAGCGAAGAAGTCCAGGGTCAGTTTCTTTCCGTCTTTTTTGCCTGTCAGCCACGCCCCTCAACACACTCACAGAGGGACAGAGGGACAGAGGGACAGCTGCTCTTCCTGTCACCGTGAGGACCGCCGTGCACCACATCCATGGACACTGTTTCATAGTGTCACTCACGCAAACACACATTACGCCATCTCACACTGAACCTCCGAATAACACACACGCTGCCTGCCGCAAGGTATATTTCGAGATACACAGGAAGTGGTCGTTCTCAGCCAGAGTGGCACGTTGATGTCATGGCAAAGTCATATCAAACAATAGAGCTACTTTCTTTTACCAACGGCATGAAGGCCACGTTGGAAACAATAGCTTTTACTCGGCAACACTTTCAGCTGGGTTTTATTGATGGATTTTTTCAATTTGAAGGGGAACTTAGTGACAGTATTAATATCCACGGTGCTATAGAACGAGTTTCTTTTACCTTACTTCCTTCTTTGTGTTTATACTGATGCAAGAGCTTCCCTGATCATGTAACTGCTCTATGTGCCTGAATGTTGTGGAAATACAGTATCTACCGTTTACATTCCTAGCCCCCCCGCCCCTAGTAAAACCTTGGATAGATAGATCCGGTAGATAGATAGGTAGAGAGAGAGAGACTGTAGATAGACTCTCAACCACTATGTCACAGAAAAAAATAAAAATAGCCACACAGAACTGAAACTGCAGCAGACACTACTGAAGTCAAATGTAAAGAAGAACTTCTGGTTCAGTGGTTTAGACATGAGACATATCCAGTAGAGCAGAGTTTCCCAAGCTTTTCAGCTCAAGACCAAAATGATCAATTTGGTTCCAACTTTAAAAAGAGATATAACATTGACAGATTCAGTATACTGTACATTTTTTCACATTTCAGTTTATTATGAAGACTTTCATTTGTAGTACCAAACTGTACTTGTATAACATGTAGTGGAGCGTGCCTGTCAACCACTCCTAAGAAACATTTAAATATTGCAAAAAATGACACATTCTCAATCTACACAAATAATCACTGATTTACAAGAAGTGGGAATATGGGGAAGGCTTGTGCGATAGCGTGCGTATTCTTGTGCAAATAGCAGAATGGAGGGGATTACTGTCCTACCTCATATACTGTAGCGAAACCAAATGTGAGAAAGGTTTGTCAGTATGATGCAGTACAGTTGTGCACCACTGCATATAGATATACATACATCTATCTACACAGTATCTGCATTATGCCACAGTGTATTCTGAATTTACAGGCAAAAGTTATAACCAGACTTTTCCAGTAACGGGTACAGTCTGTGCACATAAAAACACCAACAATACCGTACAAGTCTTCGGCACCATTGTTTCTGTTTTTTTAAAAATGCTGCAATGACCGCCCACAACTCAAAGGTCACTGAAAACACCGCAGACCTTCGATAAGGCGAAACTCTGAACAAAATTGTGACTAAAAACCTGGAGCATCATGTTTCTGTTCCTTTGTCCATCTGCTTGTTAGTCAGCAGGCTACTTCCCAGTTCCTGGAGGATAGTGACGAACAGACGGGAATGTGCCATTATAATTCTAAGCGTCCACTGAAGCCATAGTGACTCAAATGATGAAAATGAAATCCTGTATCTGCATCTTGATCCAGATCCCCTCCAATGTATTCGTTCTTCATTGGCCACATGTGACACACATGAAAAAGAGAGAGTAGTGCAGTGCCATCGACTTAACAGTTTTTGGAAGGGGTCCAGTTCACTATCCGCAGTTGGCTCCAAAGGGGTGGAGCTTGTGAGGGGAGGGGAGGCGTGGGGGGTTCTTTGGACTGAATTTGACCATCAAATCGTCACATTAATACACTTTTACTTTATCTAAAAGCATCACCAACAGACTAAGCCAGTGTCAAAAGGTTGCGCAGTAATGCAGAGGGGCAACTGTGTAATGTAACAGTGCTGCGTCGGATCAATAAAGAGCGCTGGTTTTATATTTCCTGCAATCAATCTCTTTTTCTAGACCCAAGAACTGATAGGGTAGCGTTTTACTACTATGAACACATTCAACATTGAAAATGGACTTTTGGGCATGCAAAATGGTCGGCAGGGGATGTTAATGTGCAATATGCAGAACTGTACATTGTTTGACTGGAATTGCTGTTAAGCATTTAAGACAATTTTCACAGCTTCGCCTCAAGACAAAACTGATTAGATCATGACACGGTCGTCCTGGTGGCCCGTTGCTATAGGTGTGGGAGTGTTGAGTCCAAAAAGACTCCTATGATGACAAATATAAGTGGATCAAGGTTTCCCTTGCCCGGATGCGGGTCACCAAGGCCCCCGTCTGGAGCCAGGCCTGGGGGTGCGGCTCGGAGGCGAGCGCCTGGTGGCCGGGTCTGCACCCATGGGGCCCGGCCGGGTAACGTGGGTCCCTCTTCCCATGGGCTCACCACCTGTGGGAAGGGCCATAGGGGTCGGGTGCAGTGCGAGCTGGGCGGTGGCCGAAGGCAGGGACCTTGGCGATCTGATCCCCGGCTACAGAAGCTGGCTCTAGGGACGTGGAATGTCACCTCTCTGGCAGGGAAGGAGCCCGAGCTGGTGTGTGAGGTCGAGAAGTTCCGACTAGATATAGTCGGACTCGCCTCCACACACAGCTTGGGCTCTGGTACCAGTCCTCTCGAGACGGGTTGGACTCTCTTCCACTTTGCAGTTGCCCATGGTGAGAGACTCCGAGCAGGTGTGGTCATAGTTATTGCCCCCCGGCTCGGTGCCTGTATGTTGGGGTTCACCCCGGTGGACGAGAGGGTAGCCTCCCTCCGCCTTCGGGTGGGGGGACGGGTCCTGACTGTTGTTTTTGCCGATGCACCAAACAGCAGTTCAGAGTACCCACCCTTTTTGGAGTCCTTGGAGGGGGTGCTGGAGAGCACTCCCGCTGGGACTCCATCATTCTGCTGGGTGACTTCAATGCTCACGTGGGCAATGACAGTGAGACCTGGAAGGGCGTGATTGGGAGGAACGGCCCCCCCGACGAGAACCCGAGCGGTGTTCTGTTATTGGACTTATGTGGTCATCACGGATTGTCCATAACGAACACCATGTTCGAAGATGACGGTCCGACGTGGCAGGCCTAAACATATTGTGAGGGTCTGCTGGGAACGTCTGGCAGAATCCCCTGTCAGAAGGAGTTTCAACTCCCACCTCCGACAGAACTTTGCTCATGTTCCGGGGGAGGCGGGGGACATCGAGTCCGAGTGGACCATGTTCCGCGCCTCCATTGATGAGGCGGCCGACAGGAGCTGGGTTAGGGTTAGGGTTAGGTGGTCGGTGCCTGTCGTGGCGGCAATCCCCGAACCCGTTGGTGAACACCAACGGTGAGGGATGCCGTCAAGATGAAGAAGGAGTCCTATCGGGCCTTTTTTGGCCTGTGGGACTCCTGAGGCATCTGATGGGTATCGGCTGGCCAAGTGAAATGCAGCTTTGCTGGTCGCTGAAGCAAAAACTCGGGTATGGGAGGAGTTCGGTGAGGCCATGGAGAAAGACTTCTGGACGGCTTTGAGGAAATTCTGCTCCACCATCCGGCATCTCAGGAGGGGTAAGCAATGCACCATCAACACTGTGTATAGTGGGGATGGTGCGCTGCTGACCTCGACTCGGGATGTTGTGAGTCGGGGGGGAGAATACGTCAAAGAACTCCTCGATTCCCATGAGGAAGCAGAGTCTGGGTTCTCTGAGGCGGGTTCTCCTATCTCTGGGGTGGAGGTCACCGAGGTGGTTAGTTAAAAAGCTGCTCGGTGATCCCGGATACAAGCGGCCGAAATGAGTTTCCTCCGAGGGTGTCCAGGCTCTCCCTTAGAGATAGGTTGAGAAGCTCGGTCATCCAGGAGGATCTCAGAGTTGAGCCGCTGCTCCTCCGCATCGAGAGGAGCCGGATGAGGTGCTGGGGAGAGGGAAGTCTGGGCGTCCCTGCTAAAGCTACTCCCCCCGCGACCCGACCTCGGATAAGCGCTAGAAAATGGATGGATGGATGGTGTTGAATCCAAATGATGACGACAGTCATCCTTTCTGGGTTCAATTGTCAGTCATCTCTTCCTGTTTCACAGGACGCACACTTGTGGTGTGCAAAACAATGACTTCCCCAAAATGTTGTGCATGTCTGCACTCTTGCACTTCTATGTGTAAAAGATGTAAGGTTTGTGATTTTTGTTTAAGCAAAACATTGAGATGGTGTGTGTGTGTGTGTTAACTGGAATCAGGAGTTTCAGGATAAAACCAAATGCATGCTTTATGCATCTCTTCTTGAGTTGAGGGACTGAGATTGTTCCTCTTAATGAATGCAAATATCATCCTGGACACAAATTTGTCAGAAACTGTGTCGTGTGTAGTTCATTATTTCAAAGTGTCAATGGATTTACAAAGGTTTGATTGTTTACAAAGATAATCATGCTGCGTTTCGTCATTTATCATTACGCTTATAGAGCAATTCCATTCTTAATTGTGTTTTCATCAACTTGCACAATTTGGAATGGATACAATAATGCATCAGCAAACCTACAGATTGTCCAGTGGGTTGCATTGTGGTCGTCTGTGACCATACATTTCTTCTTACTGTCGGAATTTTTGATGCTCTTGTATTGGATTGCATTATAATGTGCAGGTGTAACTAAAATCAAGAAATCCAGAAGTTGAGCATTCTCTAGTGCACTTCCTTCTCTGGTTTATTTAAAAGCATGGAGTTCAGTTCATGTTGATCTGTCTGTTGACTTGTGGCTCAAATGGCATGAGGGGGTCATGAGCCACTCCCATAATCCACCACACTGACTAAGTGGAGGTACTGCGAGTGCACTGCTATATCGTGTCTCGATGAAGTGATGTTTTCTCATGACAAAATCAGCTGCAACAATTTCTTCATAGGCGGTCACCTGGAAAGTGAAATAATTAGTTCGTGTCATCAAAACATGGGCATACCACAATAACATCATGATTAATTGTAGCTAGAGACATAGTCTAGACATCGTCATAAGAAGCAACATGAGCAGGCCGTGAAGGCACCACTTGTAGCTTGTAGTATTAGGAGCCTTTCAAAGCGCATTTGCTGTTTATTCCCATAATGTCCTTAAGTTGTTTTGTATTGCCACTCAGCCTTTCCTGCTATCGCTCATTGATCTGTTTATATCAGGGCACGGTTCAAGCTTGACTCGTGCAACACTGCTCGCTGGGAAATATTTGACTTTTCAGATTTGTTTCTTCCCCGTGGTAAGTTGTCTTTTTCATTTAAAGAAATAATAATAATTTTAATTGCAAAACTTCCTTCCGTTCAATGAAAAAAGTGTATAATTTAAAGAGGTGTCCAGAAAAAAATATGAACAGGTAGAAAGGACTTTTTGTATTGAACTTCACGTATTAAATGCCACACACTTGTCCGCAAAGGTGAAAGATGGTATTGTGCTTTGGAAAAACACAACACCGGCTGAATGAATGTAAGCATGTGGCCATCTTCTTTTCAAAATTCACATACATGAAAATTTGTTACGCCTGCATTATACTATACTAAGCGAAAAGGGCAAAAGTGGATTCTGTTTTGGCCAATCTAGTTTCTTCGTGGTTTATATATTTTTGACTAAATCCATTTGAGATCTTTGAGGTATTTTCTACAACTAAAATGTCACGTGTGGGGAGTAGCTGGACCCAAGAGCAGGCGGAGGCAGACAGTTTATTGAGGAAAGGTTATGGAGGTGATCCTGGCTGGGTTGGTGGCAGGAATGACGTGGGTCAGGAACACGGGGGAGCACTGGGAACGAGGAACAGTATAGCTTACTTGACATAAGGTGGGCCGTGGTACCGCTAGGAGAGGCTGCAATACTTCTGGGAACAGGTAGGCTTATATACGCCGGTGGTGATGCGGCAGATTGAAGACAGGTGCTGAAAACAGAGAGGGGAGGGGGGAGAGAGAGGACGCAAAGTGCCCTCCCGGCTCCAATAATGGAACCGCGGGGCAGTATATGACATCAAATCCTTTAAAAGCTATCTATCTGTTTTGTATTATTATTCATTTATTGCTGTCATGAAGGTTTCATAGCATTCAGTGTAAATCTGGAAAATGTAATTTTTTGTTTTAACAAAAGAAGACAGTCGCGGGCGTGCTGCCAATAAAACCACCGGCTCCTATTTTTGTAAAATCAATTGAAGTTTCTGTTTTCAATCATCAATTTTTCAATCATCTGAATAGACAGAGGGCTCAATTCAACCAGTGAGGACGAGGTGGTGTTATCACAAAGTCCTGGTAGACGCCATACCACATTTAGTGTTGACATGGAAACAAGGGCTACCAGTAATTTATGGGATGTGTGGGGGGGTCTTAAGAAACTGTGTCAAAGGCAGTTTCAAGGTAGCTTTGAAGTGGTGGAGAGTTGCACAGTTTCTGGTCGCCCACCATGCCGCTTTGTACAAAACAGAAACACTAAATATTATCTCTGAATTTAATATTCATGTTTACTACTGGCATTAGTTTGTACTGTGACATTTTTCCAATACTAATAAGGTTACCTTGATTACAGGAGTGACATAATAGAGTCCAATTATTAGACATTATTAATCTGTCACAATGTGTGGTGGCAGTGCACTTGTAGAACACTGCGAACCTCAACCACAATAATGAATCTATTGTTACATTTATATCTTTCTAACAGTGTTAATCAAAACCGAGCATTATTGTGTGTGTGAAGAATGAAATGTTCAGACTGCTCTTGTATTAGATTGTGCAGGTGGACCTAATACACCTAATAAAAGTATCCGGTGGATGTGTTGTGCAATTTCTCGTACTCTCCTCTTTCTCGCAGCGTTTTCATCACGCTAAAAAGTAAGCGTCCCACACCAAGGTTACTAATTACTGCAGAGTCATAGAACACAAAGCTGTGGGTGCCCGGATGCTGAGTCAGATGATATGAATCAACAGTCCACATGGACCTGACACACAGTTCCTGCTCAATCTTTTCATTAGGAGCTTGCATGCAAACACCTGGGCATAGTAGCATATCTTGCCGCACGACTGAAACCGCTGATTGTGTCACATTACACCACTTCTGTATTTTGTTTTTTGTAAATGCATCTTTGCAAAATATAAAGTTTCCTCTAAATCTCTTTGAACTAGGACGGGAAACGTAAGAGAGCAGACCATTGTGACGTATATTCTTTGAACAGCATAGTGTGTCTGTTTGTCAGTGTGTGTGTGCGCGCGTACCGCTGCACCTGCTCTTCAGGATGCAAGTGCGAGAGCTGAGATGCATGTGAAAAAGCCTGACAGGAAGAAGCCTTATGAGGTTTCAGCTTGAGGCGATTCACGTCACCGTGGTCGAACACAGGCAGACGAGAGAAAATCGATGACCAGAAATGGTATTTGTTTTGTTTTTTACACAGTTATCGAAAGGACTTCAAAAGAGGATGTATTTATCACAGTGAAAAAGAAATGTACCTTTAAAATACATTGTAATACAGTAGTTGTCACCCGGTGATCCGCGTCCGGGCAAGGGAAACCCGAGTTCATCATAAGGGGTCTTTGAGCCGTGGTTTGTCTGGTCCATCGCCTAGGACCTGTTTGCCACGGGTGACCCCGCCAGGGGCGGGAAGCTCATTGGGACACACAAACCCCTCCACCACGATAAGGTGACGGCTCAAGGAGGGGACAGTGAGTGATAATTAATTCAAAATGAATTCACATCCTTGTCTAGGAGTGTGTTGATCACTGCAATTGAATGGGATCCTTGGAAGAATGCGACTACTGTATATGATGAAAACAGCCTCCTTGGTAGGGGAAGCCATAGTAGGAAACAAATGAGATGTGGCTTGTTACATAGGCGGACTTTGTCTTGTTTTGGCTCAGCTGAACACGAACTTGAAGTACAGTGGCCCTCTTTACCCCCAAACCCTTAATACTGGACTGTCGTAAGAGACCCATGCGACACATCAAAATGGTCCGGGGGTGCTGGCAACTCACAATACAACACTGCTATAATAGTTTCTCTTCTGTTTTCTCAATGTCTCTTTTAAAATTAGGAGATTAAGTTATGGGAAATATTAAAGATGTCTTCTTTCTTTGCAGGTGCTGAAGAATCAGTGGATGCCATGTTGGGGGTACGGACAGGGACTTGTCTAGGAGGAAGAAGAAGAATCGGGCCACAGTGATGGTCCACCTCAGTCTGCAGGAAGCGGCACCTCGCAAAGCACCCAGTTGCGCACCCGGATGAGCCTCTGCTGCATTCTCACCGGTCCGGTCTTAATTATTCACATGTCAGAACTGCCCTGTTTGTGTACAGTTGAGACCAGTCGTGTTTTGAAGGAGGACTTTATGTTTTGCTTTCACTGAGTGGAGGTTCTTCTTCCAAGCATTCCCATTTCACATCTGGATCATTGGGGGCGTATTGTTGGATTGGAGGTGATTTCCCAGGCAACATGCAGTCCGACGACCTCTTCGTCCGCAAGTTTCGGCGCCAGAATGCGCGGCCACCTGTCGCGGCCGTCAACTTCGATCCAAAACGAGAGGCGGGATTGGTGGAGTGGCCACCCAGGAGGGAGGGAGATGGTTCGGATGGAGACAACCTGACCCCGAGCCGGGCGGGCCTCAGCCTGCGTGCGGTGGGCCGGGGCCACATCATGCAGAGGAGTAACAGCGATGTGACTTTAGGAGATTTGGACTCAGGTGGAAAGGCTGGAGGGAAAGCTGCTCGGGCAGTTGGTGAGAAGGTGGGCGTGGGAGCTCAGGGGGACTCTGGGGTGCTGCTACACAGGGAATATGGCAGTCTATCTTCGCTGGAGAGACAAACTCAAGTCCAGGATCCAGGAAGTGCAAACCAGGGGCCCCTGAGCCCAAATGCCCTCCGCTTTAAAGACCCCTTCCTGCTTTTAGGACTCCAAGGCAACCCACCAGAACCTGACGGCTTCTTTCGAGGCCTGTCTTCTGCCACAATAGACTCCCCAAAACCGGTAAAGCCGCCCAAGCCTGAAGGTCTTAGTAAGAAGTCCAAACCTGTGCCCCCTCAAATCCCTCAACCTAGTCCCTATGATAACATCGGGGGTGGTGCGTGGGTGAGGAACTTTGCCCATTATGACGTTCAAAGCATCCTGTTTGACCTCACCGAGGCAGCCACCAACAGAGACAGCATTGGACGCAAAAAGAATATAACCTCAGGGGCCTCCGCTGCCTCCCAGATGCGGCCCCTCTCCCAGGGGACCCCTTCTTCACCTGCACAGGGTGGAGTGGGCAACGGGGGTGGCACGGATGACCCCGAGCAGTCGCTGCTACTGGATGAAGGTGACGGCAACGACAATGAGCTCCTGCTCAGCTGCCCCCACTTCAGAAATGAGACGGGCGGCGAGGAACAGGTGGGCCTCGGCCGATCCCGAGCCAGGCGGGGGATGTGGTTGAGCCCGCGGACCCCCAACGATGCGGCCTCGGTCCTGGAGGAGCCCAGAGAAAGTCACATCCAGCAGCAGGGCAAAAGCAACTACTTTATAGAACATGCAGATCTGGGAGCGCATTACTATCGCAAATATTTCTACATGAAAGGTAAGAAACAGCAGAAAGAAAGTCTGACTGAGTGAATAAATGTACACTCACCAAAACTTTACCAGGTACACTCAGACAATTCAATTATAAATTCTTCTCTCGAACAACACCGCAGCCACAGTAATCCACGTATTGATAAGTTAATAACGCATGCACTCTTATTCACTTCTTGTATTGTTGGACCTGATGTTGTGTTCAGTAAGGGTGTGTGTTTTCATTCCAGAACATCAGAATTTCTTTGGCATGGATGATCGCCTCGGGCCAGTGGCCATCAGTTTCCGCAGAGAGGAGAAGGAAGGCACTAGTGGAGCTCAGTACAATTACAGAATCATCTTTCGCACCACAGAGGTAAACATCGTGCTCTGTTGAGTGTCAATGTTTTCTGTCCGGGTGATGGAACTCGTGTTCTGGATTGAATCCTCTCCTCAGATGAAGACACTGCGAGGGTCCATCTTGGAAGAGTCTGTTCCCTCCGCCGCCCGTCACACGACCCCTCGAGGTTTGTCTCCCAAGCGGCTGCTGGAGTTCATCATGCCCGAACTCAACCTGCACTGCCTTCGCTTGGCCTCAAACTCCCCCAAGGTCCGCGACACCTTGCTGAAGCTGGATGAACAGGGGGTAAGTACCGGGGAACCCGAGTATCCTGAACCAGTTTGTCCATTTCTGTCTCTTTTTTCAACAGTTTATTCATCATTGTTGGGTCATTATTCTACTAAAGATGTCCCTATGACATTTTTCGTCACGTTGAGTGCATCATTAAATTATTGTCAAATTAATTATTTTATCTTTTTAAATATTAATATGTGTTCAATATGAGTCAAATTTATAAGGTTTATTGAATTTCCGCTGCGATTGGCTGGCGACCAGTCCAGGGTGTACCCCACCTCTCGCCCGAAGATAGCCGGGATAGGCACCAGCACGCCTGGGACCCTAGTGAGGATAAGCGGTACGGAAAATGGATGGATGGATGGCATGGGACCTTGAAGTAAAATGATTTGTAAAAGGTGGAGACAGGCTTGCAGTGGTGACACGTGGAACGTCAGATGAATCTTGCGAGATTGTGGAAGTTTTAGTTGATGATGGCCAGCAGCTCTCGGTCACCGACGTCATAATTCCATTCGGCAGGGATGTAGTTTCTGGGAAGCGTGAGAACGGCGCCCGCCCCGGTGTCCGAGGCCATCACCCTCCGACACGAACTGGCGGGAGGGGTCAGGGTGTCGCAGGATAGGAGCACTGGCGAACAGGTTTTTCAGCTGGTTCGAAGGCTAGGGATGCAGCCAGGGTCCACTGGAATGGAGAACTGGTGGAGCTAAGGCTATAATCATTATTCGGCATGAATGAACAAAACACTTGAATGACCATACAGACTTGTGTGAACTTTTATTGCTGTCATGGGAAACAGTGCCAGTGCTTCAGTGGTGCTCTTTAGAGGTTAATAGGGCTTCAGTTGTCCAGCAGATGCCACCACCACTGAGGTGTTGAAGCTTTGAATCTTTTTCAGCACAATTGTTAGGAAAGCCTCAGTGCTTCATGAGGCTTCGCTTGCCCACCGCTAAGAGCCTGTGTACCACAAGTGGACGTTCATACTCTGGCAGTGGAGTCCTGGATCCGGCGGACTTAAATGGAGGTGATGATGAAGGCTGATAGGCAACAGGTGCGCCACCGAGAGAGAGGGCGAGAGGGTCCAACAAAGGAACTGCAAGGCATAGCTCATGACACCAACTTTCAAACAGAAAAATCCAATGAAACATGCTCAGATTGCTTTTGAATATGTTCCGTTTATGTAGGTTGCAGGTCTTCCCTTGGATCCATGGGAAGCTTTTTTTCCAGTTAGCAAATGTTAAAAATGCTTCGAGTGCTCTTAGTTTGCACAGCATGTCTTTTATTTGACACACACGCACGCACGCACGCACGCACGCACAACTGACATTCTCTGTGTATAAAACTGCTGTATGAACTGGAACAGGTAATTAGTTTTGTGCAGTTGTCGGAAGAAGAAGATGACGGGGATTAGAAGGAATTATGCGAGCTCCACAGGTGCACATTTTCACTGTTCCCATTTTATGCTTTTGGTCTGAAAATAGGTCCAAATATTTATCGTCCATCTGATAGGGGATGGTTTTTGGGAGGTCAAATCTAAAAAGCAATTGCTGACAAGAGTACTCAGAGAATGCAGACAGACCTCCACTGTTGACAGCATTGAGTTTGAATTTGAATTTGAATTCTCATTGGCACCTTCTTCAATTGGACTTGGATTTATTTTCAATCATTCAGTCATTTATTTTGTACTTACATGATATAAATGTTTCTTCTTTCATTTTGCTTATCTTTCAAAATAATTCATGATTTGTGGGTTCCCATTAAAATAATCACAGGAATAATCAGTGAAATCAGAACCCATCTTGTTGCATTGCAAGCAAACTGAGCATAATCATGATTCAGAACACACTGGCAAAACAACAAAGGAGTTTATCATGAAGTACACTTAGAAAGTCAATCTCCAGACTTAAAGGAGGCATATTTAGCATTTTCTTCACTCTGTAGAAACACTTCTCAGGTCTCATTTGCAATCCAAAATTGAAGCACAGTTTATGATATTATTTTATACGGAGAATTTTGCCATCATGCAAAGCACGCGAACACTTCCCCGGCCCCATATAATGCTGGACCAATAGCAAGTGCGAATGTCATTACCGTGACAGCAAGGGTATCGCTCGCGGGTTGCATGTTGAGCCCCGAGTCGAGAAAAGCAGGCGTGCACTGCAGCAAAGCTTACGCCAGCGCCCACGAAAGCAGCGTGGATTGCATTTCCCCTATCAGCTCTAAATCACAATGCAGCTCAATTCAGAATGACTCAGTCAGTCAAAATATGTACTTGCTTGTTCAATTTCATACTTGATCGGTTGTGAGGTCATCCAATTCTTTGTATGCATTCAAGTACATTTTCCACAGTATGCTCCCTTGAAACCTTTAAGAGCATGCATTTGACGTGCTCAACAGGAGACGTGAATGAAACAAACAACAAGTGAAAGAGGCTGCGACGAAAGCCTGGAAAAGTGTCACAAGAAAAAGAATGGAAAGGTTTGATGACTGTCAACACGTCACAGGCTCGATGCGGTTCTTGAGAGAAAAGGATTGACAACGAATTACGAATTCTTGTTCATTTAGTCTATCTGTTCCAGTACACTAAAACAAAAGTTGTGTTTCATGAGCAAAGACATAAAAGGGAGGTGTCGATATGAAGTCTCGGTACAGTAACGACATGTTTACCATCGAAGTTTCTCTCCTATTCTATCTTGGACTCTAGCTAAATTTTCAGCGAAAGGTCGGCGTCATGTACTGCCGGGCTGGGCAGAGCTCTGAGGAGGACATGTACAACAATGAGAGCTCTGGGCCGGCGTTTGAGGAGTTTTTGGACCTGCTCGGCGATCGCGTGCGACTGAAGGGCTGGGAGAAATACCGAGCTCAGCTGGACAACAAGAGTGAGTACTTTGCTCGGATTGGTTGGGTTTGACTTTTTGTTAGAGCGCCACTGTCACGAGGGCATCGGTGTGAGTCTGACATGACTGAACTCATCATTTGACACGTGTCTGCCAAATAGTGCTTCTCTCACAGCCGGTTTACGTTCACAATCTAAAAGCCAAGCTAAAAGTATGACGTTACCACATCTTTGCGTGACGTGTTTCTCTTGAACTTGTGCAGCCGACTCAACGGGGACACATTCCCTCTACACGCGCTACCAGGACTATGAGATTATGTTCCATGTGTCCACCATGCTTCCCTACACCGCCAACAACACTCAACAGGTAAAATTAAAGCAGTTACAGTGACATGACAGCGATATTACACAGATCATTCTTACGGCATCGAAGTAAGGCTCCATAAAGCAAGTCATCATTTATAAAGACTGTTAAATGTTGTAGAAAAGAGTCTTCGTATTCTGCAATAAGCAACACATGAAAATCCTGCCCCCCAGTGTCCATATTCAGTGGTCTTGCTGTTCAAAACGATGCACAAAGCGGAAATAGACCCCAAAAACAGGGAAGAGCTCTGCTTTATGGCTGCTGCATATTGGCGTCTGCAGGTCGTAGGGTTGAGGGTTTAATACCTTTGAGGCCAATTTGGGGTTGAGACAAGCAGTTTTCAGTCAAAAGGAAGCAATTGGCCTCACTATTGCAATACCTTTGAAGGGACGTTCACTCCTCGAGCTGCAGCAACAATTTGCCTTGACAATAGAATTATGCTCGCCATCGATGGACGTAGTTCGAGAAGTATGTTTTCGACAATATGATTGTTATTGTGGTTCAATGGGTAGAAGCGCATCTTGCAATGGTTCAGTTTGGTATATCACAGCAATCTACAAACGCAATCATACTCCATATTGTTCAATATGACAGCAATCGATATTTTGCATCATTCTCATTATAAGGGGAGAAAGTGATACTTTTTTTGATTCAGCGCTTTTATTAGATTGTTTTAAATTGTACAGGTGTACCTATGGTCTATTTTTAGCTGTAGGTGCGGTATTTGTTTCTAATGCAGGGGTGTCAAACTCATTTTTGTCACGGGCCACATCGTAGTTGTGACTTCCCTCGGAGGGCCGCTACAACTGCGAACCCATATAAATGATAGTTGACCTCATATACATTGAGTACATACAGTATATACAACACATTGTATATATAACCAGTTTGGAAATCAGAAGCCTATTAAAACATGTATTACATTTCTTTTCAAAGTGGGATTGGTAACCAAAAAAAAAATCTCAATGGTATTACACCGGAACACAATGAGCAATTTTGATTTGCTTTCGCGGGCCACATAATATCAGGTGGTGGGCCGGATCTGGCCCCCGGGCCACCAGTTTGACACCCGTGTTCTCAGGCATAATGGCGGTGTTCTTGAGTTGTAATGTTTTAAATAGTGACTTTAAGGTTAGGGATAGCAAAGAAAAGCCGAAACAATTTGTATGATTTTCATTGGTGTCATCATGCATTTAGGCCATGTTGTCTAACGATACTAATTTGGATCATTTTTAGTTGCTGAGGAAACGTCACATCGGAAACGACATTGTGACCATTGTGTTCCAGGAGCCAGGCGCCTTGCCCTTCACGCCAAAGTCTATCCGCTCCCACTTCCAACACGTCTTCATTATTGTCCAGGTTCACGAGCCCCGCACAGACAACACCTATTACAGGTCGGACGTCATGCCTTTTATGACACGCTATTGCTCTCATCGGTATATAGAAGTTCTCGTAAAGTCATACACGTCAAACACTCATCAGTTGCAACAATAGTTAAACCTGCACAACATAATGAAATCCAATCATGTCAAGTATGTAATATTTCGCTTTGCTCATGTAGCTCAATCAAATTGTGGGCAGATATAATATGTCCACAATAATGAATATGTTTGCAAGTGAATATCTCAGGTGTCAAATGAAAAGTGAGCTAATAAAGGATGAACGATATCTGTATCGCTCCCACAATGGCAAGCAAGCATGATCAAATGTTTATCGAGCAGAGGAGTTGCACACAAGCCTCTCAAATGCAAACAGGACAAATGCTAAATCGCTACCTCTCTTCATTTCATTGAATAGGGTGGCTGTGACACGCTCGAAAGACATGCCATTATTTGGCCCGCTCTTCCCGAAGGGCGCTCTCTTCCCTCGCTCGCCAGCCTTCAGAGACTTCCTCCTGGCCAAGGCAGTCAACGCTGAGAATGCTGCAGAGAAATCGGAGAAGTTCCGCTCCATGGCCACTCGCACGCGACAAGAATACCTGAAGGACTTAGCTGAAAACTATGTGACTACGACGCCCATCGACTCCTCCACCAAGTTCCCGCTGCTCTCGCTAGGAGGCAAGCGAAAAGACAAGCTGAAGGGTGCCAAGGGGGCGGAGCTGCACAGTGCCGGGGCGCTGGTATGGGCCGTGATGGTCGACGGGGGGGAAGAAGGGGAGGCAGGGGAGCACAAACTGCCCTGCCTGCTGGGGATCTCAGCTGAGTCGGTGGTGCTCATCGAGAGGTGCACGCGCAGGGTGGTGTTCAACTGCTCCTGCAGGGACGTCATCGGCTGGAAGGCGGTGGCCGAAACAAAAGAGGGCGGGCCCTACTTGGATATCTTCTACGAGCGCGGCGAGTCGGTGTGCATCAGCGTGATGGAGAGCCAGGCTGAGGATTTAAGAGAGGTGGTTCAGAGGCTGGAGGTGCGTGATCATCGCATTAGGATTCATTCATGACTTACTCAAGGGGGTGTTCAGAATGAATCCTTGATGCCTCGCTATGAGACGGCAGAACCACAAAATGTCTGCCAGCCCACCAGAGAAGTAAAATGCTGGTATTCATGAAAGGTGCATGTAATCGCTGTATTTTACTGTCTATCCAAAGGGGAAATTCGACAATCATTGAAACATGTCATATTGCTACTGTCCCACAGCCAACCAGTTGGCGGTTTAATGTCTTGAGGGCATTTAATGTGCTGAAGAGAACCACTTTCCATATTTTGCCTTGAAATTATTTGCTTCTGGCATCCATCAATTCCTTGTTTCCTGCCAATCCCGCTCAGGGTCACAGATGAGCTAGAGCCTCTCCCATCGGACTTTGGTCAGGGTACATATAGAGAACCACTGACACTCCTATTTTAAGAAATTCTATTCTGACATTGTCATGTCTTTTAATCATCTTTTCAGTCTATAACTGCTTTTGCCCGTGACATGGGATGTGTAGGACAGCGCAATATGTGTCCACTAAAGTCTGCGTCCTCCTGTCATCTGCAGTTGGTTACCCGCGGGTGCGAGGCCCTGGAGGTTACCCCGCTACGTGACGGCGTGGGCCAGCCAGGCTTTCTGATGAACGAGGAGGGCTTTGTGACGGAGCTGCAGCGGTTCTGCTACGCTGAGAGTGGCGGCTTGCAGCTGTGGGCTCGTGTGGTGCGCCTGTGCGGCCACTCCCTTGTCCACCTCAGCACGGAGGAGAGGACCAAGCTTCTCCGCACGGCGCACAAGATCCACATCACCGTCATCCCACCGGACGAGAACGGGAAACCCCGCAGGTGGGAGAAGCTGCAGGGTGGATGGGGGAATGAGATGATGGGAAGAATCATACATAAAGCAAGAAAACAAGGGAGTGAGGAGGAATGGGAGGGTGAAAATAGAGGTTGTCTCTGACAAAACAAGTGACATCAACAAGCAGCTGGCTGATGACTAATCAATCACAATTTGCATTTAAGTGAAACAATTGAGAAGAAACAGCAGGAGATCAGTGAGCATATCATTGCTGTGGCAGAATGTTGAACTGAACACCTCTACAATGCACCGCATATTGACAGTCATTAGTATGTTTTCAGCCTTTCTCATGGTAGCACACCCCGCAGTGTGTGTGTGTGTGTGGGGGGGGGGGGGGGGTGGCGTGGGGCGTGGGGGCAGTGGGGCAGTGGCTCATTTACATGAGACAGAACTGCCCCACAGCAGTCAGTGCTTTTAAGGAGCATAGAAGTTACGGAGCATCCAATGTGATTGTTCTGACGTCGTCCGTACGCTGCTCACGACGCACAGTGTGCTGTGACTTATCAACGAGCACGAGGGTCCTCCGTGCGTTTGCCACCATCTCTGAGGGAGTCATCATTTCTAGCTGAAGTGTCAAGTAGAGAAAAGTATCATTTCCTTTTTTTGTGTTCTTTAGGAGCTTCTCTGAGCTGTACCAGAAAGCCATTAAAGATGCAGAGTGTACGCCTGGCGAGGACCAGTCCGGTGAGGCCTGGGTGCTTGAAGAGGAGGAACAGGGGGACAAGCTGAGAAAGCGGCATAGTGTCATCGAAGCAGACACAGCGAGGGTCCAGGTGGAAGCCGACGGGGCGGAAGGGCACCGAGGGCGAAGTGAGCGAGGCGACACTGCCTCGCTTTTGGGGCCGCCGAGCCTACCCTTGTTACGGGCCACTTCCCTGCAGGACCAAACCTCCAATCAGGACCAAGAGAGCTCGCAGCTCACACGGAGCTTCTCTTTAGAGAGGGAGTCATCCTACAGAGATTCTTGTGAGGGGTGAGTGGAAGAAACAATCACTCATTTCTCAAATGGTTTGAACAGATTTAACAGTTTTGGTCCTAATAATCTCAACACACAACACCGCACGCATAAAGATTCTGTTCCACCACCAATCTAGAATTCAGTCCTCTAAGACAAAGATCTCGCGTGATCAGACGTGATCACACTACCGGATATGTCGCGGCAATGTAGTGCGGGAATGTTGTGGAATGGTGACGTCATCAATAAACTCTTAGTGAAGCCACTTACTATAGAAAATACGACATTGGGTAGGACGTGTTTGTTTTTATTTTCGGCCGCCTCCTTGTACCTCCGTCAAATCACCGCTTGTCACGGGAGACGCCGTCTTTTCCCACACACGTGTAATATTTAAGATTTCGAACCCTATTGTCGGAAAACTTTTACTCTGAACAAACATCAGGTCACAGATTTGATTTTATTGATCATCTTATCAAACATAAAATAGTCTGGGGTTTGTTGCCCTTGTCCGGGAAGGGTCAAAAACAAAAACAAAAACAACCTGATTCTCTTTATGCGTGTACTGGCCCGAGAGAGAAATAAAGAGAATTTTATTTCAGGTTGCAAACACAACTTCATCCATCTCCTAATTATACCTTTAGGTCAGAAATAGCAGGGCTGCTGGTGATCCATTCTAATTGAATCCTGGGTGTCATTGTTCATTCAATGGACTGATGTGTGGGTATGTACATTCCGAAATGAGCCTCGCCGTTCTCTTTTAATTAATAAAACACAACTATGATTGCACTATTACATTTGGAATAATAGAGAAGAGTAATACATGAAAAAGAGGTCGTTCATGCATCAAAGCTAAATAAGCCTTGCTTTGAAAGAAAACTGTTTGGTTTGATGCAAATGAGGATTCCAGGCTCTCAGAAACATGCATTTGCAAGGCTGTATTTTGTTTTAAGTACAACCAAACAAGCGCTTTGCAATGTGTTTTGAGAAAAGATCATGTTACAGAGCAGGATGGCAAAACAGCTCTCAGACAAGAAGCACACATAGAACGCAATCCTGCGGATTACTTCGTATTCTGTTGACCTCTGATGTCTGCAGTAGATGCAAATGTCATCAAGCCTGAACAGCGGATTTGTTGACTGCTTTTTTCTATCGCTCTTACAGACACATTTACGACAACGTGGCCTTCAAAGAGGACCGCCACATCTACGGGAATGTCGGCGAGTTGAGAGATGCCACACCTGATCTAATCTTGGCTGTCAAGCCCAAATTTGTCCCGCAGGACGAACAGGTGACCTGGCGAGATAGACGCTGAGAGATGTTATAGATCTCCGCTCAATGATGCCCCTTGCCTTCATCTGCGTCTTTGTCTCCTTTTCTACGTCGACAGTTCATCGCGGACTTCGCCGATGACAAAGCTTCAGCGAGCGAATCCTCTCTCTCCTCCTCGAGGTTGTCATGTGTGGACCGCGCTGAGAGGAACTCACGGGCCTTAAGTCTTCACAACTCCATCACCAAGAGTAAGACTTTCAAAGCTAAGCAATTTAACACACACACACACACACACACACTGGACAATTAGTCGCACTACAAGAGAGAGAAAACAAATCTGTCTTTACAAAGATTATAACGCTCAATTTAGATGATCAGGGCACTTCTGCAACACTGCAACCACAATAACAATTAAACATCATTGGATTTCTAAAAAGAGACAATTTAATACCGGTATTTTATTGGCTCTCATTGTGTAACAAATGTTTTATAAACCTTTGTTTTATGCGTGCTGTTTGTTTGTTTGTTTGTTTGTTTGTTTTTAACAATGTGTAATGCTTTAAAACAAAGGTCCGATTTTGACCGTGAGCTTGTTTGCAAGTCATCTCTGGTTGATTTGTGCCTGAAAAGCCCCCCCCCCATATCCTTTCTGTGTTAAACCTCTCTCTTCATTATCATCCCTCTGCTCCCCGTTGCATCCCCCCTTTGTCCTTCCTCCTCGCCTCCCATCCACACTGCACCCTTTTTTTGCTAATCTAATTTCACCCCTACTCTGCTGCCACCCCCTGTCAGGGCTGGGATAAAAAAAAGGGGGACAGATGGGTGGTGGGAGGGGTGGAGTTTGAGTTCAAGACACACTCCTAATACCATCTGCTGACTATCAACCTCACCATTTAACAGCCATGAGTGCAGATTTAGGATCATATGTGTGGGGGCCATCAACAAAACCCATTTTTTACCTTAGATTGTATAACAAGGTACATCATCAACTATGGCAATTGGGATTAGTTCTGTCCAGTTAGAGTGGCTATATGTAATAAATCTCAATCATTGATTATTAACATCCTCATTTCGCATATACTCTAACATCATTTTCTTTAGAAATTGGCCAACATTCAGTCTCTCTAGAATCGGCTAAAACATCTGTCGATTTGAATTAACATAGCAGCGCCACCTTGTGGTGGTATTTCAAAGAAAACTCCAAATGAGAGCATCTCTGGAAATTGCTGTCGCGGTGTTCTCCTGCCCCAGATGCATTATTTGTAGACGTGTTTCACACTGCCGCTGAACTGATCATAAAACCTTGCTCTTAGTCCTCTCAGAGACGACAGATTCCACCGAAGAAGAGTGGCAGTCCATCGCCGACCTGGCCACAGCCTGCCGCGGCATCCTTGAGGCTCTGTCACGCGAGGGTGAGCGACTATTGAACCGTGCCGTGATTTGAATGTCAAATCATCATCAGGAGGGAGCGACGGACATCATCGTGTCCACTAATTTGTGGTCTTATAGTGTGTGTGTGTGTGTTGTAAAAAAAAAAAAGAAAAGAAGGGGTTCAAATCCGGCCTTGCCTGTGTGGAGTTTGCATGTTCTCCGCGGACCTGCCTGGGTTTTGTCCGAGTACTCCGCTTTCCTCCCACATCCCAAAAACATGCACGGTAGGTCGATTGAAGACTCTAAATTGTCCGTAGGTGTGAAGGGGTTGTTTGTTTCTATGTGCCCTGCGATTGGCCGGCGACCAGTTCAGGGTCTACCCCGCCTCCCGCCCGGAGTCAGCTGGGATAGGCTTCAGCGTGCTTGCGACCCGAGTGAGGATACGGGCTACAGCGAATGGATGGATGGATGCTAGATTAGGAGGGCAGCACAGTGGTTCACAGGACAGCACATTCTTAGATTCTGGGTTCAAATCTCAGCCTTATGCTCAGAGTCAGAAAACATCCACGTTAGATGACTTGAAGACTCGAGGTTGTTTGTCTGCGATTTACTCTACCCCACCTCTCGCCCAAGTCAGCTCGGTCAGGCTCCAGCTCACCTGTGACCCTGTTGAGGAGGAGCGCTATCAAAAAAATGCATTGTTAGCTTGTAATCCAGTTCCTCCAAAGGTAATGGAACGGCAAGGTCAATTCCTTTGTTTTTGTTGTATACTGAAGACATTTGAGTTTCAGATCAAAAGATGAATGAGACAAAAGTTCAGAATTCCAACTTGGACTGTATTTCCTGGCATTTACATCTAAATGTGTCAAACATCTCTCGATAGAGCACCTTTTGTTTGAAGCCACGCACTTTTCAAGTGAGCAAAGGTATTGGCACAGACCCCCGGTCCTCAGAACTGTGCAGACGCCCACCGTGCCGCCGGAACAGACATTATTCGATTAATTTAAAGGGAATAACATGTAATATTTGGTGGCGTAACCCTTACGTGCAATCGCTGCATCGAGCCTGCGACCCATTGACATTCTACATTTGAAATGCTTTTCCAGGCCTTTACTGCAGCCAGCCTCTTTCAGTTCTTGTTTGTTTCTGGGCGTATCTCCCTTCAGTCTTCTCTTCAGGAGGTAAAATGCATGCTCTATTGGGTTAAGGTCTGGTGATTGACTTGGCCACTCTAAGACCTTCTACTTTTTTCCCCCTGATGAACTTGTTTGTTGTGTTTTGGGTCAGTCTTGTTGCATGATGAAGCTTCTCCCGATTAGTTTGGATGCATTTTTCTGTAAATTGACAGACAAAATGATTTTGTAGACTTCAGAATTCATTCTGCTGCTACCAGTATGAGTTACATCATCAATAAAGACTAGCGAGCCCGTTTCAGAAGCAGCCATGCAAGCCCAAGCCATGACATTACCTCCATCATGCTTCACAGATGAGCGTGTTATTTTTGGATCACAAGCAGATCCTTTCTTTCTCCATACTTTGGCCTTTCCATCACTTTGGTAGAGGTTCATTTTGGTCTCATCAGTCCATAAAACTTTGTTCCAAAGCCTTTGTGGCTCATCTCTGCACTTCTTTGCAAAATCCAATCTGGCCTTCCAATTCTTTTTGCTGACGAGTGGTTTGCATCTTGTGGTATGGCCTCTATATTTCTTCTCTGGAAGTCTTCTTCAAACAGTGGATTGTGGATACCGTCACCCCTGCCCTGTGGAGGTTGGCAGTCTTCACAGCTCTCACAATGTTTCTGTCATCAACTGCCGTTGATACCCTTGGCCGACCTGTTCGATGTCTGTTGCTCAGTACCTGGTGTGGTTGATTTCTTTTTCAGGACATTTCAAATTGTTGCATTGGCTATGCCCAATGTTTGTGTAACAGCTCTGATCGATTTTCCCTCTCCTCTCAGCTTCATAATGGGTTGCTTTTAGCTCTCTGGTCTTCATGTTTGCTCAACAGCAGATGCAGTTTTCACAGGTGAAACCCAAAGCCAAAACCAAGCACGATCTACTGTTTAAGCAATCAATCTAAAAGGGCTACCAGAAACACCCATAAGTCTCATGTTCCAATACTTTTGCTCACTTGAAAGGTGTGTGGCTTCAAACAAAAGGTGCTGTGTCCTGAGTTGTTCACCACATCTAGATGTGAATATCATGAAATAAAAGCTGGAATTCTGAACTTTTGTCTCACATTCGTGGTCTGAAACCCAAATGTCCTCAGTATACAACAAAAACAAAGGAATTGACCTTGCCGTTCCAATACTTTTGGAATTGCGAGTGCAATTAAATGTGTCTCTTTTGTCACAGATCGTAAAGCTGGAGACCAATCAGGGGCCGATCACACGGATGGCAAGCTGAACGCGAGGGAGAGGTGAGTCATGTTCGCTGTGCAACAAATATTGTCCTACTAACATACTAACATATATCTCTATCTCTGTCTAGACACATAGTCTCTGTATTTACCCTGCATCCCTCCTGCTGCATGCAAACAATCACACACACATACTTACACAGCATGTCTAACTCAGTACCTACATCATGTGTACATTGTATGGACAATGTGTTTACACCACACTAGAAAAAAATAACAGCATTCACAGCACAGTTGAGTGTCACCAAGATGCCAACACGAAGATCAGAAAGTGACAGATAGAATGTAAGCGGCACAAGAAGAACATCAGTTGCTGAAATGTATCTTGCATGTGAATCGGCATCATTTTCCCCCTTCTCTTTTCATGAATGATATAGTATGTGTTTAGAATTAGAATATATCTATACAGTGAACTTATTTGCATCCCTGTCCCCCACGGATAGCGAAAATCTTTCCTAAAAGGGGCTTGTATTTACGTATTGATGCCAGAAAATGCCGGCAAAGCACTTAAAAACAGATGATCATAAAGTGCTGACGCCGTGCACAATCGTGAACAACTGTATTCTGTAGTTGAAGTTATTCAACACAAACAAACCACCTTCATCAATAGTGTTAGCTGACAGGGACAAATGCACTGCAAATGCAGGATGACACAAAACAAAAAGCACACAAGCACATAAAACAACAGCAAAAGAAAAATGCTGCAATCACAGAAAAGAACCACAAAGAAAACCACGCACATCCCAAAACAACTGCGAGAGAAATGCTGCATGCTCACGCTACACGATGGAATTCTGCCAGGCCACAAGGGGGCGCGACCTCCGGGATGGACCAGTCCTGTGAGACCAGGGGGTGCCTTTCATAGCCAGCAGCCTGACTAATCGATGTGGCGGCCATGTTGGGGAGGTCGTCGTTCCCAAAGAAGGCAATGCACGGACGGACACTAGGATATCCAATCCAATCCAATCCATCCATTTTCTGTCGCGCTTCTCCTCACGCGGGTCGCGGGCGTGCTGGAGCCCATCCCAGCTCTCATCGGGCAGGAGGCGGGGTACACCCTCGACTGGTTGCCAGCCAATCGCAGGGCACATACAAACAACCAACCATTCGCACTCAACAGTCACATTCACACCTACGGGCAATTTAGAGTCTCCAATTCATGCATGTTTTTGGGATGTGCCCGGAGAAAAGCCACGCAGAGAGCATGCAAACTCCACACAGGCGGGGCCGGGGATCGAACCCCGCTCCTCAGAACTGTGAGGCTGACGCTCTAACCAGTCGGCCACCGTGCCGCTTTATTTATATAGCACAATTTAAACAAACACGAGGTTCCCTAAGTGCTGTACAATGCAATAAAAGCATAGCAAAAATACAAAATAAGAATGAACGAAAACAATAAAACAACATGAGAAAAAACAACATTCAAATGAAGTAGCTAAAATCAACATAAAATAAAATGCACTGCCCACGCAACCCCTATACATCACATCAGACACGCTAACTGGCTCAAAAGATTTCAAATGAGGCAGTGACGGGCGGGGGCTTGGCAAAACATTCCGCAGTTTTGGAGCTCCAACAGCAAACGCTCGTTCACCTCTGCGTTTAAGCCTGGCCCTGGGCTCTGTCAGGAGAAGCTGGTCGGCTGACCTGAGAGCGCGGCTGGGAATGTAGGGGTGCGGGCGAGGCCAGAATTTTTCAATGAACAGACAGCCGGTGGAGTGAAGCTAAAATAGGTGACATATGCTTATACTTTCTGTACGTTAAATAAATGTCTTTTAACCGGCACAAATGCAGCATTTTGACCCAGGACCCACTAACCCTAACCACATACAGTGGGTAGGGAAAGTATTCAGACCCCCTTAAATTGTTCACTCTTTGTTATATTGCAGCCATTTGCTAAAATGATTTGATGAGTATTTTTCTTTTCCTCATGAACGTATACACAGCACCCCATATTGACAGAAAAAAACGGAATTGTTGAAATGTTTGCAGATTTATTCAAAAAGAAAAACTGAAATATCACACACAGCCATAAGTATTCAGACCCTTTGCTGTGACACTCCTATATTTAACTCGGGTGCTGTCCATTTCGTCTGATCATCCTTGAGCAATGGCTTAGCACAGTGCGAATCTGAATTCCTGAGAATTGAGCCGAGTGGGAGTAAATAGAGGGAAAATAAGCAAGGAACCCTGTGGCATGAAAAACCTTTGCACAGATTTGATACGTTTGTGATGTTCCTCTCGTTACATCTGCTTAGCCTGCCCTTCCCGCGACGCAGGAGCCGGTCTCGTTGCAGTGGGGGATGTCCTCCCTAGAAACTACGCGGGAATCCTAATGACGCGTCGGCCCCCGTACATACTCGCCTAAATAACACGCTAGCACAAACTGACGCGACGTCACACATGGGCAAACAATTAGGCGCGCTAGCACTTTACACTTTAGCACTTTATTAGTCATTCAACTCATTGACACGCAATAATAAATGTTCGGGATTACAGGCAAATTCTTACGGCAAAGTAGACTACTCTGCATCGGGAGAGAAGCAGAAACATACTTTCACGTTCACTTTGAAAGGTGCATTCATGAACCACCAACGAAATAGGACAAAACACCTCAATCTAGCAACAACACCAAGATTCCACAAAATGGCGCCAAAGTCATTGGCTTGAGCACAAAAAAGACACAAGGGAGAAAAAAAGACAGAAGAAAGGTTTCCCCAAAAATCTGCAAATATGCAATTTAGCGAATGCCGAACTGCCAATATGTGCTGGTTTACTGTATTGTACTCATTTTGAGTTGGCTTTACACGATCAGGATTTTTGGGGCCGATCACTGATCAGCAAGTTTAAAAAAAAACGATCACAAGATGACGCAATGTGTCTATTTGACTACTGTAAATACTGAGTATCTTCCAAAATGTTCTCTAGTCAGGTCATGTATTCTAATCGGTCAGCTCAAACCAACATTACAATATGACAGAAATAATGGGTGCTACCTAACCTAATGAAATGACTTAATGAATTCATTAATGTTATGAAATGACTTCTAACGCACCAAAACTTTCGAGCATGAGTCGACATAACGCCGGCATGTTTACGTACAACCTACATAACGTTTTGTTGGCTGCTTGTGAGCCGTATCATATTAAACGCACGAGAACATACCTCAAGCCATCCTTGAACGAACGTCTTCTCCCGAGCACCGCTGACCACCACCACCACCACCACACGTTTTTCCCCATTTTGTTCTTTTTTGACCAACACGATACACACGCGATCCATTGTTGTTGTGGCCGTGGCCGCGGTAACGAGTTTGATTTGCCCAGTGATTGCACATGACGTCCAAAGACACGCGGCAAGGCTAAAAATAAACTAGCTTTTGGATTCAAATATACTGTATACGACGGCGACGTGGAGTAAATGTCTTTTGCGCAGCCAATCAATGACGTAATTGATCGGAACAGCGAATTATGACACTTAAAGCCGATGGGCATAAAATGCTAATTATCTCATTTTGAGCAATCCGTAGCATCGCTTTTCTAATGTGTCACTGCTTGTCTGTGCTGCAGTGACTCTCCAGGCCACCTGGAGGAGAAGGTGTCACAGCTGGAGGCCATGCTGAAGAAGCTGCAGGATGACCTGCAAAAGGTGCTTTGAGTTTCATGTTGGCTGTACTGTAGGAGTATTCCCACTGAATTGCACAGGAGCGTCTGCAGGTGGGAACAAACATTTTGAAGTTGTTGGGCTCGAGGCAGATGATTTTTGTGTCTTGTTTACATGTTCAAGGCCTCCCAGCCAATACAACAACCTTTACTATACAGACCGCCGACTCATATCGAAACTGTCCTATTTTTTCTTTTGTGGCACTCGTAATGTCAAATGTTCAATGCTTCGGTGGATCAGCTGTTGTAATTTAAATGCGCCTGAAAGCTGTTATCAGTATTTTACTTTTACATTCGGTTGAACCTCGTCCATGTTACGCTCATGTAGAAAATTGTGTGGAAAACTGTTCGTGCTGAGCCAGAATATTTCCGATGGACTGTTTTCTTTCAGCAAACCGCTGCTTGACGAAAATACTTTGAACACAAAGTTGCCTTGCATTGAGAATTGTCAATACTGTACAGAATGTGTGTCTACTTTATGTGTGTACAAAACTTTCATTTCTCCCTCTAATTTATATGGAAAGTTATTTATAAAAGTTATTGACTGGGACCGCTACTGTGACTCTTTTCAATTTTGACTCATCGTACCGGTTGTTAGCGTTAAAACTTGATTTGGATGGAATGATTGACAGCTAATGAAACTGGTTTTGACAGCGGATTCATAGTTTATCTATGAGTACATCGAATAGATTGAGTTGTAGCAAAACCCAGAGTGCTATGAAATAATATATAATTATAATTATTGAAATGATTTGACACAAACACTGCACAATGAGCGCACGCACACACGCACAAGATCTTTAAGAATGGTATTAAGAATGTAACAATATGTCGATTTTTTTAGGCTGTTGTCGACAATGCATCGGAAGAAGAGCTGTTTCTGATACAATATCTCGACTTGGATTGACCTTAACAAAGTAACCGGAATATTCAGCACTTCGCAGTACGACGCTTTGCAGTGAAACACCTGAGCAAACCGCCACCAGAATAATACACATATTCTTCCATTAATCACACAAAATTTGTGTCAAAGTAATGTGAAATATCGAGTATAATGTATGTCATCAGATTGTGCAGGTGTACGTAACGTTGTGGCCGATGATTGTAGCTGTCAGACTATTGTATGTGCTATTATATAACACAGTTAACCATTTCATTTGAGCTGACCTTATTATTGGAACCGGATCGTTTTGTTCAACACCTCAGCGGGCTGCATCGTTGTAATCGACAACCATGCGTTTCCGGTTCATTAGTGACTTGCTGCCATTGAGAGAGAAGGTTGCAAAATTTCACTTCAAAATGTCAAACTTAAAAAGTGGGCGTGAAAGGTGACTCACACAACAGCAGAAACATAGCGAATTTATGGGAATCAAGAGCTACACTGTAACTTTCATTGGCAACATTTCAGGTTTCACTGCAACTTGTAACTTTAGCTTAGGCACAGTTTTGGGTTTTAAAACCGCTAGTAAGATTTGAATGTAACCTCTCTTCACCAAAGCCGCTGTGCCCGCCGCCACTGACTCGCACAAGCGCAATTTTCAAACATGGCCGCTCATAATGGCATCAAGAAAGTACGCCGTCGTGAATAGTCACAGAGAACGCTGTCCAGCTTCAACAGAATAGCGACCCTAGAAATACTAAACTGGCACGGCCACTGTAAACAAGTCAACGTTAGCCACGGCTGCTACATTGGGAGCATGACTTATTCATAATAGAGCGTGACTATAAAACTACATGTATCAGAAGTTTTGTTTTTTGGAATGTCATTCACTTAAAAGTCAAAAAGAGGTCAATGTTATCGGTCGAGCAGACATATTACTAATTGCGCATCGCTTCTGAATCCTCTCAGCTGCCAGAGGTCCCATCGCACCCCTTCTGTTTCCTACTCTTGTGCCCAGTTGTTAGCAAACGAGGAATGGGCTCCCCCCCCCCCCCCCCCCCCCCCAAAAAAGAGAGATATTCCAAAATAGTATACACGCAAGCTAACAGGTCAGTGCAAGGCTGCAGGAGTGTGCGACTGGCAAGTGGCTGACACGTCACCGGTCACACCTTCTGTCTCCGATAGGTTGTTCTTCCTCGGGTGCGTTGGTTTCTTTCATTCAAAACTGCAAACTATCCCTTTAATTGCCATTAGTTCTTATTACTGGTCCATTTGAATATTACAAGTGTTTGTCAAGGTTTACTGTAAATGTGTGACCTGTTTGCAATTCAATTGAAACTCCGCAGCAGTGTAGAGAAGATAAAAGCAAATAACTGCTGTATGTTTGTTTTTGTTTTTCTCTCAGCACTCGTTTCGGTTGATCGTAGAGGGATGTCATTCACTGCTCTACTACGTGTATTGTTTCAGTTCAACCTCTGTGCGCCCCTCCACTCTGCCTCCGCCTCCCTTTCCTTGTCGTCCCTGCCACACGCAGCGATCTGAGAGACGGCCTTTTGTTTTTGTTTGTGTGCCCGTGTCTTTCAGGAGAAGGAGGACAAGGCGGTGCTGCAGGCCGAGGTGCAGAGCCTGCGGCAGAACAACCGGCGGCTGCAGGAAGAGTCGCAGAGCACGGTGGCGCGCCTCATCAAAGTCACCGAGCTACTGTGCAACGTCAACAAGCCCTGTTAAACACGCCGCCTCGACTAAATGCTCCTCCGCCGACAACAATCAGCAGAATGATGTAATGTGTGTGCTCAGTCCTCCAACACACATGCGCATCCTCCATAAACAGTGACTACTGGACCTGCCTGCTGGTTAAGGTGTATGCAAAGTCATGACATTCCCTTACAAGTGTGTACTTCTGGCTGCTGTTAGTGTGCTATGCCAGTGTGATCTCTTTGTGTGTGCGTGCGTGTGTGCGTATGTGTGTTAGCAGCATGTGTGTGCATCTCTTACTGTACTTTGCTTCAAATACTTGACAACCTGGGCTGATCGGCTCTTCCTTTTTAAGTTCCGACTGAGAGACACCGTATAGCATGTTTATCTGAAAATTGACCAAAAGTCTACACGTACGGCATATAGTATCACATACACTCGTGTGTGTGTGTGTGTGTGTAGCACTTAAATGTGAAGAATTGCGTTACTTTCTAGTGTGGAAGGTTTTAAAAGACACAATTTAAAAAATAAATAAAGGCAAAGCCTCTCTAGGCAACCACGAGGTTGCATATGTAAGGATGCCAATCTCTTGCTTCTCAGTATTAGAAAGGGATTCTCCTAATAGTCCCTTCATGAAATGAAAACGAGGAAGCCTGCCCATGTGAGGAAAAACGAGCTGAGCCTATGTGTGTGTGTGTGTGTGTGCGCGCACTGGAAGACACACAATGGCAGGAAAGAGCGGCTTCCTCCACAACTTGTTTTCCTGGAACCTCCCTCAATATTGTAGCAGCCATACTGTAGAAGTTCTCCTCCTGCTGGCCTCATCACGCCAAACGGCAGCTTTTATAGCAGTAGGTGTCAATGAAACATCTTGTAGTAGAAAACACAATATCGAACTATAATAGTCAGAATATTGTATTGGCTTATGAGGGGTAGCAGTGAGAGGAAATCTTCCCCACTTAATGTGCATTTTTGTGTTTTTCTGGATTCATTCTTGCACTTTTTGGGTGAAATCAGCACTGGACAGAGGCACGCACGCACGCACGGACTGGATTGGATTGGATTGGATTTTTCCTGCCTGTGCTCTTCTCTCTCTCTTACCTCACCTTTTTTTGCGCCCACTGCTGAAGGCACCGCTAACAAGGTGCGTTGAAAAAGAGACTGGCTGCTTCTCCTCAGTGCCAACTCCCACCTAGGCAGCTCTTCCGAGTTCCAACCGAATCAAAACCCTTCTATCACTTGTGTTTGAAACATCCGCTCAGACTCTCCATGCTCTGGTTTCGTGTAAAAACTCTCTCTTGTAACATTATTTTAGAGTCACTGTGAATACTTGGTACCAGCATATTAAGATACAGTATATACAGTTTAAATGATGAATCTAATCTTTATTATTAGTATGTCAGGATGCTCTGTACAGCTCCTGTTATATAGATGTATCATCTTGTGGACATGCTGAAGCCTCCGGACTGAACTATTGGTGTGATAAGACTTACTGTCTTACTGTGTCTCGTATTGTTGTTTAGATTGTAAGAGGTCGGTGAAGCATGAGAATGTGCCAAGCAACATCCAAACTCACCCTCTCTGTACGTGAATGTGTGTGTGTGCGTGTGTGTGTGTGTGTGTGTGTCAAAATGTAACTTATTACTCATGCAAATGTGGATTTTATTGTAGCTGTTTAAACTTGAGGGTTAGGGTTATTGGTTAAAAAACAAAACAAAAACAAAAGTGTGAAATGTGTGCTTGGCTTAAAATGTGACTTTCTTTTATCATAGGAAGCCAGCAATGATGAAAATCATATCTGTAAAGCGTGCATTCTCGCTTTCACAAGGTCTTAAACACCATTAGGTACGCCTTAATCAGCAACATCCTGACAGGACGGTCAAAGTGTGAGTTCTCTGACTTTGGGCCTCCCTGGAAATGGTTGTATGTTAAGCCAGCTCCCTTTTCTCATGGTTGCACTGACTTGAGGTTTCAGTTGCAGATGAGCATCTGAACATCTGATCTTTCATCTGCTGTGTGCCCGAAACAGATTTGAGATGATGATGTGTGTCGTCGTCGGTTTAAGCTGAGGCTTGACCTCTGGAGTTGTAAGTGAATCATTGATTTCTAAACCTGAATTAAAGTAGAAAAGGTTGGATTGATGTGACCTGATGCATAGCAATCAAGTAGAAACAGACACGAATGTCTTGAATGTCCTTTTGTTTCTCAACACTCAATTACAGGCATTGAGTTTGCAAATAAATCGTATCTGAAAAGTCATTTCACTTACAAGCCGAACAATGTACTGAAGAAGTGCTTGCCAATTTTCATCATCTGAGAATTATTAAAAGGGAAAGAGTAGCATTTGTGGGGATGTAAACTTTAGTGGGGTGCCGTTTATCAAAAAAAGGTCTCTAAAGCTGCTGTCTTCGCAATACAGTACGACACCACCATACAAACACTCCATTGCCGTGGACTTTCCCCGTGTCATTGTTTCCCTCAACATCAGTCAAAGAAAAATGCTTTCTCCTCCCTGCACTGACATTGGGAGGACTTATGATGAGAACAGTGTGCCGGCGGCCTGTGTCTTTATTTGGGGCTGAAGCACAGGATGGAGTCTTCCCTGAGAGATCCACTTTGACACACACACACAAGAGCTAAAAAAGCAGCTTGACTCAGCTGTAAATCTTGACCCAATGTGTGTTTAGACTTCACTTTCGCTCTTGCGTGTGCAGCAAATCCACTTTGTTGCCTGATGTTTTGCGCTTCGAAGAGGGCGGATACCGATGCTTTCAAAAACCGAAACCAATCATGAAGTTGTGCCTGGTTGTTCAGAGTGAAGCGTGCCGTTTGACCACAAGGGGGCACTGCAGTTGAACACTTCAACTCGAGTCTTGATGATGATGATGATGATGATGAAACAATTATACGTGGCCAGCATCATTTACTTTACAGCTGGCAACCAAACCGACATTACGCTGGATGGTTGTCAGTTGTAGGTCGATGATTTTACATTTTTAAATGAACATGGGTTCTACCTGTTCCCAATAGTCTACTATTTTTACCTTTCTGTCTAGTCTGCCGAATTTAGTTTTTCTCCCAATAAACTTTAGCCATGTGTTGCCAAGGTGAGGGGGAAAATGTGCCTTGACGCATTGGCTGCTGACTGACGGCGACGCTAACCAATCAGATTCTGAGTTGGCCACTGGTACCCGTTAGGTGTTTCATGTGACGTCACTTTGCTCTTCTTCTTATTTTATTGGATCATCAAAGCTAGCAAACACTCCTGTGGCTTAAAATCTATTTCAAGTTGGACTGGACTTGGAATTGTTGTTACCTTGTGACAACAGTCGGCGGCACGGTGGGCGACTGGTTAGAGCGTCAGCCTCACAGTTCTGAGGACCCGGGTTCAATCCCCGGCCCCGCCTGTGTGGGTTTTCTCCGGGCACTACGGTTTCCTCCCACATCCCAAAAAAAACATGCGTTAATTGGAGACTCTAAATTGCCCGCGAGTGCGAATGGTTGTTTTGTATGTGCCCTGCGATTGGCTGGCGACCAGTCCTGGGTGTACCCCGATGACAGCTGGGATAGGCTCCGGCACGCCCGCGACCCGCGTGAAGAATGGATGGATGGATGTGCTAAAAGTCGTGTTAGAAGTGAATTCACTGACTTCCAACAAAACCAAGAATGGTGGATTTTGTGCGAATAATCATTGGTTTCAGTATTTTTTGCCGATCATTTTGTCTGCAACGTAACTTCCTGCTATAAGGCCAAGGCACTATAATGGCTGAATTAAGGGGTTCGGTTTTAGATTAGAAGCGAGGGTGGCACCATTTTCAGGTGCTGTTGGTAAAGGGTTCGGCTCCGTTTGTTGCTGAACGACGTTGCCCTGGCGTGATGTTGTCATTGCACAATTACGTGTAACATTACGTAGTCTATCATCACATTCTTTTGGAAACTTCTTATAACCTTCTTCAAATGTATCCAATCATCCATTTTCCGTGACTCTCATCCACATTGCGGTTACGGGTGAGCTGGATCCTATTCCGGTTGACTTTAGGGCAGAAGAGAGGCGGGGTTAACTCAGGACGAGAGACCAGCCAATAGCAGGGCACCTAGAGACAAAGAAGCATTCACGTGACTGTGGCATACACTGGTGGTTCTCAATCTCACAGGCATGCTGCATTCCCCCATACCTCATGCACTTTTCTCTTTTGGAGCACAGACCACAGAAGCACCTACCTCAGGTCAAATGTTTTCAACATCACTGCTTTTGTCATGTTTAAATGGGCGCCACAGGCCTGCAAGTGACGATCATTTCAATCATCGTTTCATCTGTCAAGTTTCCCCCCCCCCCCCAATGAATCGATTACTCGCATTTTAAAACAAAAATTGCATTTCCGTACCTTTACTCATAAACAGGACATTATTTCAAAAAAAAACCCACAAACATACACTGATTATTTATTCAGTACGGGTTTGGTCTGTAACGTCAGAAAATGTGCACAAATGTTGATCCTTGTTTTCCAAAGTAAAAGCAGAGGTTTGCAAATGTCTTATTTTGATTCAACCCTAAAATAATCAGTCTGGGCGGCACGGTGGGGGCGACTGGTTAGCACAGCTGCCTCGCAGTTCTGCGTCTTCTCCCTGGGCCTGCCTGGGTTTTCTCCGGGTACTTCGCTTTCCTCCCAAAAACATGCACGGTAGGTTAATTGGAAACTGCAAATTGTCCATAGGTATGAATGTGAGCGCAAATGGTTGTTTGTGCCCTGTGATTGGCTGGCGACCAATTCAGGGTGTACCCCGCCTCCCGCCCGAAGATAGCCGGGATGGGCTCCAACACGCCCGCGACCCGCGTGAGGAGAAGCGGTTTCGGAAAATGGATGGATGGATCATCAGTCTGCCTTTGAGAATATTTACATTGAGAGACTGAAATCCTGAGGATGTGGACAATTTTCATTTCAACAAGGTCTCTAAACAATTACGCTATTATCAAAATAGTCCTCGATGAATCGATGTATTGTTGCACCTCTCGCAGCATGCCTTTGGGAATGTTCAACGTGATTGACTGCATGATTGTGTGCCACCAGACGAAACGCAATGTGAAAATGGTTCCACTCATGTTGTCTTTTTCTTGGTGAAAATGTAAGTCGCAAGTAGCTTTTATAAAAAAGAAATAGTTGCCAAAGTGGTCGGAAATGACGCTAAATATAGCGACCATATCGCTAACGTTGGACTACTGACTGCTTTTGTAAACTAGCTCCTCTGTTCTAGTCCCTGTTGTTGGTGGAAGCAGTGTACGTCTGCTTGCGACGATGGATAATCGGTGAATTCTCTTCAAAAGGTCATCAATGTGTACGATGAAGCATTCCCAAAAAAAAATCATGGCATTTAGGGGAGCGTTTGGTAACTCTGCCTTCATGGGGACTTTTGCTGACATCTCTAACACCACCACGATCACGAATTATAGTATACAAAAATGCAATATAACAGCACAACTGTACCATGTCATGTTCATCACCCGGAGCAGTTTGGAATCAAATGATCAAATAACATCACATACATCATACTCTGACCAAAGACGCTGATTATGAAATAGATTATGTGCAGCTAGATCGCTACATCGATTGCTAGTCGTAGATGACTGTAACCATTTTTGGAAAATGCTGACATCATCGAGGGACAAGGAATTTTTAAATGGGAAGGGTTAAAGAGGTAGTACCATTGCGAATAGACCGGCCAGCACTACTGATTCTGAAGGCCCGGGTCACATTGGGGTTAGGGTTAGGGTTAGGGTTAGTGGCAGCACATACACGATGAAAGGTAATTGGACAAAAATCTAACATCAACATGTACTAAGAAGCAGTTCAGCCAAGAGGAAGAGAATGGATCTGTTGGGCTTGGGGAATAAATGAACACACTTTCGTGGAACAGACATTTAGGGTGCTGTCGCCCCCTGGTGGCCGCTGAGAGAGAGAGAGAGGAAGAAGAAGAGGAAGAAGAAGAAGGAGGAGAAGAAAAGGGGGGCGGAGGGGCTCCCAGCATGTTGCTGCCTCTCACTCAGCAACTCACGGCGGGGGCTGCTGTCGACCTTTCAGTCTGCTCCCGCGAGCGCCGACAGCCGCGCCACTATTCCGTGACTCGCTACGAGCTGGCACCGGAGCGGCCCGGCCTGCTCGCTGAAAAACCAAAGTGGTGATCGTTATTCTTATTATTCGTTGATTGCTTTCCCACGTTCGGCAGCGCCTCGCCACCGCGGGAGCGAGCTGCTAGGACATTAGTCGGAGTTTTTATTCCCGGATAGCAGTTCCAAGACGGGGCGCAACAGATGTTGATGATTGGCGACATGCTGCCGGCGCACGAATGAGAGCAGCGAGGCACCGGCGGCCCTTCCGGCGGTTCTGCTGCTGCGGAGTCGGGCTGCTCGCCGTCTTGTGGCTCGCTCAGGTCATCCACGCACCAGGCGAGACCTCCGGCGCGCACGCACGCACGCACGCACGCACGCACACACAGCCCGGTGAAGACGTGTTTGCGAACACCTCCGCTCATTTCCAGTGCAAACAACACTGTTTGAATAGGCAATGTGATGATCAATTCAAGTTGAAACTTGAATTGTAGTTGAAGTGTAGATCAATGAGCAAAACTAACTTTAGTTGTATTAAATAACTGCATTTTGGACCAATTAAGTGAAATCGGATAATGGTCACAGTCACTGATGGTGTCGCGGTGCACTCGCCTGACTTTGGTGCGGGCAGCGTGGGTTCAGTTCCCACTCAGTGACGCTGTGAATGTGAGTGCGAATGGTTGGTTGTCCGCCGTCTATTTGTGCCCTGCGACCGGTTCGGGGTGTCGTCCGCCTTTCGCCCGAAGTCAGCCGGGATAGGCTCCGGCGTCCCGCGACCCTAACCGGGATAAGCGGTGTTGAAAATGGATGGATGGATGGATGGATGGATGGATAATGGTCACACTGGGAATCACTGCTATACTCATGAGAATTACAGACCATTTGCTATGCCTGCACATGATCTACATAATCAACGTAATGTATAAGAATTCTAGTAATGTTCAGTTTGGATTGAAAAAGTTCCATTTGTATGTTTATTTTGGAGTTCCGACTCAGTGATGTCGTCTGTCTCCATATGTGCCCAGCAGCTGAAAAAAGGGTTGGATGGATGGGAGCTTTTGTGGTCGTCGTTTGCAGTGAGGGGCTAGAAATGCATTGCGTGATACTGGAAAGGTTATATTATATAGATATTAGAAGAAATGGAGCGTGATTATCGAAATATCACATTTAGTCTTACAATTGAAATGGAATCAAAGTAGCCTACAGTGCATTTAGTTATCCAAAGTAGAGAGCACACGCGTAAATGGACCATGAGTCAAATGCGCCATTAAAAAAACCAAGAAATTGCGACAGTATAACAGGTGGTGGAGGTTCTGTTTTGGATGATTTCAAATGTCAAGTTGTTTGTTGTTGCTGCTGCAGGAAGATTACACAAGATGCATGTGGCTTGTCAAGATCGAGTCATTGGGCATCACATCCACCGGTTACCCAATCATATTTTAGGAGACAATTATTCTTTTCAAAACTGTTAGAATGTCCATCCAGCCATTTGTTTTCCATAGCGCTTATCCTTTTTGTCTCCGTGTCAAAGGAAGTTAATAATTCATGATGCCAACGTCTGTCTTGCTCAATGCATCTACCTATATTCTTGTAGATTTACAAAGAATTGATGTCAAACATTTTTAGAGCCAAAGCATAACCCTGTAAAAATACCCCCCCTATTATCACCTGTCCACGGCTAGTCATCAGCAGCATCTGCACCTGTGTGTGTGTGTGAGAGCCGTATAATAGCAAGTGAACTTTATTTTTGTTCAGTCAGGTGCATTTCCTAATGGGATCCTATCAAAGTAGCCGTGTCATTGATATTTCCACTTCACCTCAGAATTAGGAGCGCGTCTGCTCGGCTCAAAAGCTCCGGATCAAACAAGCGATCTGTTGTTCGTAAGCGTGGCAGCCAAGCTACTTTGGCCATACCCGGACAACGTTACACATGGAGCTCTTCTTGTATCACCATTTATGGATGTGCTCATTCAGCTTGGAGTCTGCAAAATGGAGCAACATGACTAACTTGATTTCAAAAAAGAAATAAAACAAATGTCACTCTGCCCTGCCAACAGAGGAAAACCCAACGACCATCTACTTTGTACTCCTTTTGAAAATGTGCCTTGCAGAACATGCACAGCCGCACTCCATGAAGAATTTGTGTGATGATTGTTGGTTGTAAACTATTTTAGTTGCACATTTATGGTACAGTATTCCATGAGCAGGACTTATAATGTTAGTACATTAAGCTAACTATAATTAAAGTAGCTAGTTGGCTACTTGAGTTTGGTCACGCTATACCTGAATCACACAATACAGGTCTAAGGGATACAAATAATGATCCTCCTGTCCATGATCACGGAGCTATTTAGCGATGCCTGAGGATCAGTCCGCAATGTGATTGACAGCATCAGATGTTGTCTTTCTGCTACCGAGACGAGCAACAGAGAGGCAGTGTTGTGGTACTGTATGTTGAGTTACATACAGTGCATTAGGTGACATGTACTCTCGTCGAGTAATGCGATTGTCCTAAAAATAAGCTATGCCATCTGTTTCTTGCATGCTTACTGCTTAAAATAATGACCTGTAACTCTCCCTCATGTCATGATTTTTTGGAATGAATCAAATGTACACTCAACTACCATCCCATTTGGTGCTGTACAATTCAAACTATCTTACTGTGGCGATAGTTTGCTGTGTCTTAATACCGCACTTTATTTTTGCTGCTGTCATCATAGAAAGTAAAAAAACCAAACTATGAAAAATGTCTCGCAGGAGAATGCGTGATGTATGTGAGCATAACGTACCTAACGGCGTCACCCGATTAAACAGGACTGTGTGTGAAGGAAATGCGGAGACTTGTGTGAAAATGGTGGAGGAAACCAATTTCAATTTGGCACTGGCCGATCTCCCCTTGAGACCGCGGCACGAAAGCGTCCTCGTCTCCTCTCGGCAAAACGGGCTCATTGAGCCGGAAGGTACAAAGGTGCGCGAGAGCGCCAGGCAGCCATAAAGCGACAGAATCTCACTATCGCCTCAGCCCTTTAGTGGAAAGCTCTCTGTGTGTTTCATTCCCGCGGGGAAGATAACGAGAAATATTGGCTGTTGTGTTCCCACTCCAGAGATAAGCTCTCGAGGAATGGACCAGTGAGTTAAAGTACACGAGTGAGTAAAGATCTCACTACAGCTGACTGCTCTTACGCTCGCTGCTGCCTCACGTAGTCTCCTTACTCTACATCTCATCGGAATAAACATCAACAATTGTTTTTTCTCTTCTAGACCAGTATAGAATGGTGTCACTAAATGAAAGAGATTTTGACAAAGAGGGCGGCGAGATTGCGCCTTACACACGTGGACAAAACGCTTGGTTCCCCTCTGATAAAGGGAAAGAAACAATGGCCACCGGAATAACTTGAAACTGTGCACGCTGCATGTGATCTATGTGATGGCCTGATCGGCTTTGTGTTGTTTTTGCAGCAGAGACTTCGCTAGGCGTGGATGACAACACGCCGCGATGGACTCGCAGGCTCACGCAGGTGTCCGACAACCACAGTATGGAAGAACACAGAGCAGGTCAGTCGCCCCTCTAAACATCGGCATCGTTTTGTGTCCATGGTAGCGAGCTGGCCCACAATAACATCGGCATTTTGTCATCCCCTGATTGGTTGGTCAGAGCAACCCAAGTTCAACTTGCAAAACACGGTCTGGATCTCTGGTGAATTGTATGCATTTGTGTGTCAAGTTAGTATATGAATATTGATTCGGAACTTCTCCGGATGATGTTGCATGCTGTTATATTACGTTTTTGTTGACTATTTATGGCTTCTGTAATTGTGAAGTGAAATCGGTGGGATTTAGAGCTGGATTAAGTCATGTAAATCCCCGCTTGAGGACCAAGTGCCAAATGCACGGCCCACAAGTGATCTAACCTTGTGTAGTCACACTCGTACATAAAGAAAGCCACGCAGGAGACAAAATGGTCTGAAGGCGTAGATTTCTGTCAGTCTCCTGTAGGTGAATGCGCTTCATAATTTAGGTATACTCTAGGGATGATGATGATGATGATGACGACGACGACGACGACGGCGGCGGCAAGCTGATTAGCCGGCTGATCCTCACTCATTTCAGCCGACATGTCGACTGTCGACACACTTTCACAACAAAGCAGTCTCATGGTAACACGATGAATGGCAAGATAAGAGCACAACTTCCTCATTTTCTCATTATTTGTATTCCCATTGTGACGGTGCTCCCCATATTCAGCCATCTAGCTATTGCGGTCTTTGCTTCTTCATTATTACGGCTCAGTCTGATCAATGTATATGCAAATGAAATGATGCTAATATCCCTCTTTTGCTATAAATTCCCCTTTTGATGTGTCCGTTGTATTCTGGGGGCACATGATAAAGACGCACGCATGAGTGATTTTAAACATTTCCAAGCACAATTTTGTGCAGTTTGCTTCTTCATAAGCAATATGTTCATTCAGCCATGGAGGCATTCTCTATGCCGCGTATCCTAGGCCGGGGACTGACACTATCGCCACAAGATCACAGTGTGTGTATGATGAGAATTGATCCCACGCGCCTTGCGAACCACTACCAATGGCATAACGCGACATGGCGAATGCGCCAATTTCCATGCAGAATCATTTGTGTTCATTACAATAACTAGCATAGCAAATCCAATAACGTGAGTTACTGCGTCTCTGCGGGACACGTAACGGCCGCATTGGCGCGAAGTTGATTTGGGCCGACACGGTGAGTTCGACCTAATTGTGTCCCGTGAGGACACGATGTAGATAAATGAATGAACATAAGCCGGGAAAGAGCTTAAAGCTTTAGGACGCAGCGGGTCCAGGTAGCCGCCATCTTCCGCAGCGCGAGGCCCGATAGCCGTTATGTAATCCATTATGCGGTTGCGATGAAGAAGCCGAAGGGATATCATCTCGGGGATTGCGAGTTGATGTTCAACACCAGGCTCTATTATCCCATCTTTTCATCTGTCCTCTGCCTGACTAGATAGCAGCCAGCGCGGTCCATCTTCAGCTGACGAGCCTGCGGCGGTTGTTGCTAGGCAACTAAATGCTAAGTTCTGAAGCCCAGACGATTGCACTGAACTAAAATAGGCCACAAGTAGTGAGTGGCACTGAATCCTAATTGGCTAAAGGAAGAAAACGTCTCATAATGAATGCGTCATCAAGGCTTGTTGCGGTCGTTTATTAAAGCAAGTGGCAGTCAGATCAAAGTTTCTTTGAAGATGATTTCATCTTAGGAAATTGTATTTGGATCTTCGAATCTCACCACTTTAGGTACAAGCTGACAAAATGGCAACGTTATTACAGTGGATAAAAAAGTTTTCACACCCCTGTTCCCATTCTTTTTTTTTTTTTTTTTTTTTTGTGATATGGAAAAATAAGACAATAAATCATTTTCAAACTTTTTCCACCATTAATAGAACAATTGACAAAAAAAAAAAAAAAAAAAAAAAATATATATATATATATTCAAGCGAGAGGCAGTCAAAATAAACTCGTAAATAAAAACGTGTGCACACCCTCTTCTAACTGGGGATGGAGCTTTGTTTAAAATGCCATTGACTGCTTTCGAAGTCAAATATCCATGTTAACTGGGAATGCTGGCAGTGAATGAGTTAAATTGGAGTCAGCACAAACCTGCAACCATTTAAAGTCCCTCTGATTTACCCCAAATACATTTCAGTTGTTCTAGTATGCCTTTCCTGCCATTTTTGGAGTCATGGTCCGAAGAGAGCTTCCACAGCATCAGGCGGATCTCATTTTTCAAACGTATCAGTCAGGAGAAAGGTTCACATACAATTTAAATGGTCATTAAATATATCATGGAGCACAGTGACGACAGCCACCGCGGTGCAAGTGGAGAAAATATGGCACAACAGTGACATTACGAAGAACTAGACGCCCCTCCAAAATTAAATTAAAGGACAAGAGGAAAACTGGGATCGAGGCTGCCAAAAGGCCGACAGCAACATTGAAGGAGCTGCAGGAATTTTTAACTAGTACTGGCTGTTTAGTACATGTGACAACAATCTTCAATCTTCTTCACGTGTCCGGGCTATAAGTTAGGGTAGCAAGACTTTCATCTTATCTTACAAAGAAAAAGAAAACACTGAAACTCCCAAAATGCGCATGTGACAATGTGTTACGGTCGGATTGAGTTGCTGACTCCCATTTAACACAAATGTTGAATGTGATTGGTTATTTCTGAACACAGCCACACCCCCAGTTATGCGAGTGTGTGCACACTTGTGCCAGTTGTTTATTTTGACTTCCCCTCTCTAAACGTTGGGGGGTTCCCCCCCAATGAGTTTTCCAGGTTATAGGTCACATTAATGTTGGAAAATATTTGAAATGATTTATCTTGGGCCGACACGGTGAGCGACCGGTTAGCACATCTGCCTCATAGTTCAAATCCCGGCCCCGCCTGTGTGGCGTTTGCATGTTCTCCCCCCGCCTGCGTGGGTTTTCTCCGGGCACTCCGCTTTCCTCCCACATCCCAAAGAAATGCACGGTAGGTTGATTGAGGACTCTAAATTGCCCGTAGGTGTTAATGTGAGAGCGAATGGTTGTTTGTTTCTATGTGCCCTGCGATTGGCCGGCGAGCGGTTCAGGGTGTACCCCGCCTCCCGCCGAAGATAGCTGGGATAGGCTCCAGCACGCCCGCGACCCAAGTGAGGAGAAGCGGAAAAGAAAACGGATGGATGGATTGTTTTATATCGCAAAAACCTGGCCTTTGAACAGGGGTGTCTACATTTTTGTATGTTCATATGTTTGCAGTTTAAAAACGAGGTTGGTTTAAACCCCGCCTCTCTTTTCATCTGTGTTGTATTCAGTCTAGCTCAAAGGATGGCAAAATCAAAAACAAAATGCATAATTTAATTGACATTACACACCACGGATGAAATAGAATTGTTCTAATTCCTAATAAAAAATGCACAATGTGCGTGCGTCAACGCACGCTACCGCTTTAGCTGGCGCACTGGTCGATAACTTGACTGGACGCCTCGGCACCCTGGCGACATTGTAATCGATCCCCTCACCTTAGCCTCCCTCCCAAGCCGCCTGATTGGCTACAAAGAGACATCGACCTCCAACATCTAAGTGGAAATTTCACTGTAACATCTGTCGATCTGAGGAATTTGTTTGACATTGTAGAGCCCCGAAGGTCGTCTCTGATTGCACGAGAATAATAACAAATCATATATAAATAAAGTTGCTGTCAAGCATGGAATGAACCATAGCTACTCAGTCGTACAATGTTGCATTTATAGGAAGCAGATTTTGCACGTATGTCAAGGTAACCAAAGCTTTACTCTGCATTTGCGTACCTCTGAGTCAGACGTTTTTAAACACACTTGGGAACTGGTTTCAATGATGAAAAATGGGATTAATGTCAAAGAAAGATGAAACCAAACTGACGGGGAGAGCTTTAAAAATCTGTTCCTATCACATAATGCCACAAAATACAGTGCCAAATCAACATAGGGGTTTGTCAGCAGAAATAAGTGGAAGGTTTTAGACCTGCTACCTAAAAAGTACTTAGCTCTCCAAGTATCACCACCATGAGCAACAGTAAAATACTCTCGTGCAGAAGGCCCAAGTGTTAATTAAAAGCGAGACAGAGGTTTTAGTCCTGAAAATGATTGTAAGCCACTCTAACATGATGAATAATTGCTACATTTGACAAAATAAAAAACAGTACTAATGGTTTCAAATGTATTGCACATGAAAATAAAATAAGTTCCGAAATGAAGAAAAAAAATTCAAACAAACCGTTACTAAAGATTAAATGCAATAGGAAATACATCTCAACTGTACCTAGGCATTAATTATTTCGCATACCACGACAGCAGGAGTGTCAAACTCATTTTTGTCGTTATGACTGAAAGCGTATAAGCTCGTTTTGAAATCAGAAGTCAAGGATCATTGTTTGTTCAGCTATTGTTCAAGCTACTGTAAAAGGTGGTTTGGTTAAAAAAAAATATATAAAATATATATATATTTTTTTTACCATAGCTCAACATTTATTACATATGACAATTTGGAAACCCCGTGCCTGCGTGGGTTTTCTCCGGGCACTCCGGTTTCCTCCCACATCCCAAAAACATGCATTAATTGGAGACTCTAAATTGCCCGTAGGCATGACTGTGAGTGCGAATGGTTGTTAGTTTCTATGTGCCCTGCGATTGGCTGGCAACCAGTTCAGGGTGTACCCCGCCTCCTGCCCGATGACAGCTGGGATAGGCTCCAGCACGCCCGCGACCCTAGTGAGGAGAAGCAGCTCAGAAAATGGATGGATGGACAATTTGGAAATTTTGGTTCAGATTTGACAAGAATCACGGAAGTTGTCACAAGATTTGCTTTCGCGGGCCGCATAAAATGATTTGGCAGGCCGGATCTAGCCCCCGGGCCTTGAGTCTGACGCCTTAGCATTAGAGGTAACTCACTTGCTTTACCGGAGCCACGCTTTGAGAATCGCTGCTTTAGCTCACCTAAAAAAAAACAAAAAAACTCCAATACAAATAATACTGTAGTTGTGTAACCTGGAAATAAAAGCTGAACTCTTGACCTCTTCTTATTCATCTTTTAATGTCAACCCCAAATGTTTTGAGTTTACAGCCAGAGTGGAGAAATTGGCCTCGGTGTTCTAATACCTTTGGTGGGGGAGCCTAAGCGATTGCCATCTGTTGTTCGGCAGTAAAAAGTCATCGAGCAAAAAGATGCTCTCGATGTAAGTGGTGTGAGGATACGTGTGTTGTCAGTTATCGTATGACGTGCGTCACGCCACCGCTGCAGGTACGATACACGCACTCAGTGTGAGCTTTTAGTGCAAACACAGCATCGTTAAACCACGATCGTTTGTGTCTGTTTTCTGTCGTTCTCCCGGCGCTCTCTCGCAGGCCTCTCCTGAGAGTTGGTAAAGGAAAAATAAATATTTTTAGACATTGCAGTCCCGAGCTGCTGTCACATTTTTCATAAACTCTAGCCATGGGAAAGACACACACCCACCTCCCTCCCCCTTTTCCTGCACCACCTCCTGCCTTTGGCTTCCTACTGCCACCCATCCAAAAAGAAAAAGAACCAAAATCCCCATCGGAGAACGTTGCTGTGGCAACAGCCTTCACCAGAGCAACTCCTCAAAGGGTCCGTGAGCGCTCCATGTTACAGCAACACCTGAGATTGCCTGAATCTCATGGCTCGAAGCAGCCTGGATGGCTTCCAGGCTGCCGGTTAATGAGAGAGGAGGATGGTGGAAGAAAACCAACAGCATGATGGTTAGGCTTAGACAGTTGGTTTGAGAAGGTGCCGCACAGCCTCATATTGGCTTCTTCTTCTTCTTCTTGTGCGATAACATGACAGTTTACATGCTAAGCCGCCACAATTTGAGCTCATCAGCTGTTTCTCTTCCTGAGCCCTGAGAAAACACACCAACCTGCTGTCAGTTGTGTACGGACAATTGAAAGATGGCCCAGTAATGAGGGAGGCAGTCAGCGCTGCACTCTGGCACAGGCGCACAAGTCCAAACATAACTGCACAAACATTTACATTTTCCAGCTCCACACGGCCGAATGTCTCCCTCCTCCTGTGGTGCGGGGGGGCCTCCGATCCCCCCACCCTCCCTCGCTGACACGGGACTGTCACAGATCGTTTCTCAGATCTTGCGTCACAAAAGATGTCTGTATTGTCGTGTGCCTTCCTTTTTTTGTGAGTTTGTGAAGCCTCTGTGGGCTCGCAGCACACAGCTATTTTTAGCCCACTTCCCCCTACGCCCCCCGCGCTCCCAGTAGTTTCAATTCATCTCGTTCGGATCCGAGTTGTAAATTGGAGCTGGAGTACTATATCGTTCTCTGGAGACTGGAGGGGGAAGCGCAGTTGTCGTTATCCATTGAGGTGTTTTTTTTTTTAACTTGAGGACACACAGGAAGCAGCTGCCGGTTTCACTTCCTGTGTGATGCCTCCATGCATATCGGACACCAGACAGTCTCCTTAGAGAACGTGTGTGAATGTTCGGGAAGATTTTATGATCCATTCCACTGTTTTTTTTACACTCCTAGCACAGCTTCCTGCTGAGCACAAAATACCAACTCGGCAAATGAGTTCAGACTTGTGTTGCCACCATTCGCTATTACAGTCGATAATAACGCTTCTTAAATTGAGTAAGGGTTTAAATTCTAACTGTGATTTTCTTTGGGTGTGACCAGAGCACCAAAGGCAAAGAGTTTATCCTGACTATGAAATATGGAGGCTATTAGGACAGAACCATGCTACGTGTTTTCCCTCATTTCAACGTTGAAGTACTGGGTTTGTTCAGGCGTCATTTCCATCACCGTGCCTGTGCCTTGCAGCCATCCACGAGTTTCCAGAGGACATCTTCACCAAGGAGCAGAGGAAGAACGGAGCCGTCTTACTGCACGTCCTCTGTGTGAGTGTTGCAGGATCATATCACTTCATTATTTTGTACTCCTGCTGACAACCTCTCGCGTGACACGCTGCTTCATCGCAACCCTCAACAGCATCTGTTCAAAGTTTGTAGGTCAACTTTTTCAGACTGTTTACAATGAAATAGAAACTGAAGCATGCAACAGTTTATCCTAAAGCTCGCTTTTGAATCTAAATCGAGGATGTGTTTAAAGAATCTTGGTGTTTTGCCTCTTCTGATCCATGCGCTTGTGTGTCTCTTCAGGCCATCTACATGTTCTATGCTCTGGCCATCGTCTGTGACGACTACTTTGTTCCTTCCCTTGAGAAAATATCTGAGGTGAGATTGTCTGTGCTTGACGAATCATTTCATCAATTTCCCGTGTTTAATGGGCACCCATGTATAATACGCACCCCCAAAGTTGACCTCAAAATTCTGGAAAACCCTTCTACCTATGTATTTTTACAATCAATTGTGTATTTTGTGAGTTTTTTCAAAGAATTATTCTGGAGTTAAGCACTTTATTTGAACACGTAATACTTTCTTTTAATTTACTTGCTCTTATTTTGAAATTCACAGCCCTACTTTTATGTAGTAAATTAGAAAACACATAGTTGTGCTCATATGATGGCTTACCCAGGAAGAATTTGTAAGCTGGGTACAATTCTTTCAAGAAAACATGAAAGGTCAGGCGAAACACATTGAATTTTTACTTGAATGGGATTCAAATTAAACTGGCATTCCGACACCTTCTTCCCTCTTGCAATCAACTTCTTAAACAGTTAACCTACAATTCCATTGCAACATGCTGCCAATTTCTTTTTGTCCTGAGTTTGTTGTCACATTTCTGTGGGGCCAATTATACGTGACTCGTGCACTCACTGTAGTCGTCTCGCCACGCTGCACTATTTGCATATCTCTTGTTGACCGATACTGGCCACTCATACCAGAGTAGCATCTGCCCCACTTGCACACTGACTGAGGAGTATCTGCAACATTGTCCCAGATGATCGCGCTACTCGTCACTTTCAACCGCATCCACTCCTTGAAGTCTCGGCGCCCTATTGCTATATGAGTCATTCAAACTGCTCTAAGTGCTAGAGGACTCTGCATCTTTTGCACAATTGTCAAAATAATTGTACCGGCATTACCAGATAACTAGCAACCCTTTATTGCTCAGTGACTTTTTCTCAATGTCTTTATGTCTCAACAGTGTTCTGTGTCAATTGACCGTCCGTCTGTTGTCGTACTCGAGCGGCTCCAACTACCGGAGACTAATTCCTTGTGTGTTTTTGGACATACTTGGCAAATAAAGATGATTCTGATTCTGATGTGCCCTGCGATTGGCTGGCGACCAGTTCAGGGTGTACTCCGCCTCTCGCCCAAAGATAGGTGGGATAGGGTCCAGCACGCCCGCGACCCTATTTAGGATAAGCGGTACGAAAAATGGATGGATCGATCAAATTAAACTGTCAAGCATTTCAGAAAAGCATTTTTACCAAACAAAACATAAGCAACTCCGCTTTCCTCCCACATCCCAAAAACATGCATTAATTGAACACTCTAAATTGCCCGTAGGTGTGAATGTGAGTGCGAGTGGTTGTTGGTTTCTATGTGCCCCGCGATTGGCTGCCGACCAGTTCAGGGTGGACCCCGCCTCCCCCCCGAAGATAGCCGGGATAGGCTCCAGCACGCCCGTGACCCTTGTGAGGATAAGCGGAACGAAGATGAAAAACATAACCATAAAGAAATCAATGATCAATGTTCAGTCATCACTTATATTTTAAAAAACAATATTTCACAAATTCTGCCAGGGTCTGTAAACTTATGAGCACAACTGTACATATATGCAGTCATACGTACCCCTGTCATATTTGAATGAAAATGCAGGCTACAGCTTTTTCATAACCATTAGAATGAAAGTGTACACCTTTCTCATAACCTGTAGGTGGCGGTGGCATATTGGAATGAAAGTGTACAGCTTTTTCATAACCTCTAGATGGCGGCATACATCTATAAATGTGAAGGTTTTTTTCCATTTCCCCTATACCTATGTATAATGCGCACTATTGACTTTTGACATTTTTTGGGGGGGAAAGAATGCGCATTAGACATGAGAAATGACAGTAATTATTTTCATAATGGTTACAAATATTCTAACAGTTCTAACAATTTTGTTTCTTTCCCCGTGCTTAGAATCTACAGTTGAGTGAGGATGTTGCCGGGGCAACATTCATGGCAGCAGGAAGCTCTGCTCCGGAGCTCTTCACATCGCTCATTGGTGACAAATTTGTTCTCACCTCAATGTCACCATTTTTTTCCCCACACAATGGAACCAACCACCAGTGCTCTTCATGGTTATTGTTCAAATCAAATTTCCCATAAGCAATATTGGAAATGCAAATCCCTCTTAACCAGATGGGGTTCGCCGTCCTGCTCTGGAGTGTCGGGCTGGCTCCCTCCATCCTCCCTCCAGCCTGATTACACCTCTGATAAATCACAAGCATCTGTGGTGCTGTTGATTCAATAGTATGTCTCCGTGGACACGCGCCTATGGGATTGAGTTGCTTGGTTTGGGACCACTCCTTAATATCGATACGCAGAACTTCCTGGACTGTCCTCATTTGCACTCAAATTCTGTAGCGGAGCGATTGGCACTGCATGGCCACTTACATCATACATCATACATTTTTCACTCCATTCTCAGAAAAGAATGGAAATGGATTGATCCTGGGATGTCATGATGAAACCTTTTTCAGTACGAGCAAGGCTTTCAGTAAAAAAAAAAGTTTAGCGGCCATACGATTGTATAAATAAGTTGAATGGCGGAATTAATTCGGTATTTGTATCACAGATTTTGTAAGTTAACCATTTTAAAATGCGAAAGCAATGAACGGTACCTTAACTTTGATTCATACACACTAGAGTCTCACTGCTTTGAATGTCCATCCATTTTCTGTCGCGCTTCTCCTCACAAGGGTCGCGGCGGTGCCGGAGCCTTTCCCAGCTGTCATCGGGCAGGAGGCGGGGTACGCCCTGAACCGGTTGCCAGCCAATCGCAGGGCACAACCATCCGCACTCCCATTCACACCTACGGGCAATTTAGAGGCTTCAATCAACCTACCACGCATGTTTTTGGGATGTGGGAGGAAAGCGGAGTGCCCGGAGAAAAGCCACGCAGGCACGGGGAGAACATGCAAACTCCACACGGGCGGGGCCGGGCATTAAACCCCGGTCCTCAGAACTGCGGACGTGCCGCTTGCTTTGAATGTGTGTTTTCTTAACACCCCTTGTTGAGGACGCTTCCTCTTTGCAAAAAAAAAAAACAGCAAGTACGCTTGTGTGATTAAATTTTTCCTTAAATTTCTGTTCGAATATCTAATCGTACCACCTCAGGGGCATTTCTTTCTATTTTAATATTTTCCTTGGCATATTTCAGTAAAAGCTCAAGTGAGTCATGTGCGATCGTGCTCGTCAGGTGTCTTCATCACTAAAGGGGACGTCGGCGTGGGCACCATCGTCGGCTCGGCCGTCTTCAACATCCTGGTCATCATCGGCTTGAGCGGCATCTTTGCAGGCCAGGTCAAAACAACGTTCTGATTAAACTCTCGCAACCGGACTGAACAGCAGCCTGACGACGCTGTGCCTTTCCACAGACAGTGACGCTGACGTGGTGGTCGTTGTTTCGAGACTCTTCCTACTACATCCTGTCTGTGCTGGCGCTCATCGGGGTGACTTGCATGCATCTTCTCTCCAACAATGTACAATATTAAAATGTTGTGGGGCTGGGCCTTATGGCCTTAAAGTAAACCGAAACCTAATTCCCCCCCCCCCCCCCCCCCCCCCCCCCCCCCCCCCACCACCTCTCCTTGAAGAAATAAATAATAGAAATGCAATTTTTGGTCTTCACAGATAATGTTAAAATAAAAAAAATCAATTAACTTGGAAAAAATATTTCCCCTTTTGTCAAACCGCACGGCTCAGTTGGTCCAAATGTCTTGTCGAAGAGGAAAGGCCCTTTCAAACTGCACTTAGCACAGCCAACCTATTCTTTGTGCTGCCGCGGAGCGAGCGCACAAAGTTGTGTCGGGGAGGTTGGCCGCGCGGGGGGGTGGGCAGCCCTCCGCTATTGAACACTTTCCAATTTGGGCTCAGCGCGTTGTGACGACATTTCAGCGCAAGCCATAGGAGAGATGGTGGGGGAGTCATTTCAGAGTGAACACAGCAAGAGGACAAATTAGAGTTCAATTAGTTAATGCGGTATTACAGAGTCCCAAATGTCTGGGAGACGAGACAGACGACGTGGTAAAAAGAAACCGCTCAGCCCGACGTATACCTCAACGCCTGTAGCTCGCGGATGAGCCTAACCTCCCTCGGATCCTGCTGTGCCATTCGAACCGAATGAACCCCTGCCCTTCGTCTCATCCTCCCCCACCTCTTTATTCTAAGTAAAGCCAGGGCTTCCCGTTGAAACGGTGACAAATACGTATTGAAGAGCTACGGCCTACATTACACCAAACAAGGAAAAGGCACCAGGCTACTTTTTGTTCGTGTGCTTCGCAACCAGCGCCAAATATGGGCAAGTTTGTATCGTGCCACCCTCGTTGCCGTGTTGTCCTGCGCCCTCGTTTTCGACTTTTTTTGCACCTGTCTTTGGCAATATTTAGCAGGAGTGACTCAGTGATTGCCTTCCAACTGGCTCCTTGTCATATGCAAAAGAATCTGAAAATGATTCCGCTCATGTTGTCTGCTCCTTAGCGGGAATGAAAGTCACAAGTCACTTTTTGGGGAAAAATAGCTGCCATAATACAAATAGTGAAGTTGGCAACACAGCTTTTGTAAACTCGCTCCTCTTTGTTTGCAGTCATTTTGTTAGTGCCAGCAGTGCACGTCAGCAAGGACACGCTTTGAATTACAGAAGACACTTTTTAAAAAAGATCATCCTCTGCAATAATGAATCAATAAAATGGATGACTCGCTCAGCCCTACTGGGTTGACCTTTTTGTCCTCTTGATTGTAATCATCTGTCCTCTCTTCAAGGTAATTTATGATGCTGTGGTTGTCTGGTGAGTCTTGTTTTGTTTTGCTGTCATACCTTTTTGCAAAATTCCCCTCGAGGGACACGTACACAATTGCCCTCGCTTATGAACTGTCGGTTGTGAGGATGAACGTGTCAATTTAGGCCGACATTCAGTGAAACGTCAATGTATTGTCTCCATGACTAAAACCCATCTGAAGACAAACGACAAGCTCAAACTCTCGTCAGCTGATGAGTGCTCCAGAAATCAACAAATCAGCTTGTCCTCCCGTTGCATCTGGCAGAGGTGCGATGTGGTTTAATGAAACCACTGATTTAGCCTCAAACTTAACGGAATCCCAGGTGATGTACTACGGTGACTTTTTACTGAATGCCGATGTGCTTGGTGAAGGTCTTCAAGCTGTATTTTACGTGAACCCAATTGTATTTCACGGAGTGCGGTAAACTTAATCAGCATGCTTGGAATAGAAAAAGACTGGAAAAGGCCAAGATTCAAACCCTGAACCTCAAAACTGTGAGGCGTATGTTGCAAGCACTTCAGCACTCTGCCCCCGGAAAAACAGGGAAATAATTTGAAAGGGAACGTAGAACATTAGCGAAAAAGAGAGAATTGAAATTGTCACAGCAGCATTATTCAAACATATGCACTGGTATTAATCATGTCGAAACAACCAACAAATCGAGCAGCTTTGGCAAGGAATTAAAATGCATTTAAATCTCAACAAGAGAGGGAAAAACCTGGAATGCTAGATTTTGGTATGTGCTAAGTAATATAGTGTTGTTATGCTGCTGTCATATTGGTACAAGTAGTGCAAAGTGGGAAGTATGTATATAATGCTGAATTCATAATATACCCAATTGATATGCATACTTATACATAATAGTTCTATTGCACATTGAAAAAGTCATATTCGAACAAATCCAGATAAGAGGTATAACTATGGACAGTGTATATATAGTACCCATGTTATTAAGTGTAATATCTCTTCCATAACATATGCACTCTACTGTACAGTATGTGTACCGTACAACATTATAGCATGCATGACAAAATGTATTCCTTACACTAAAATGGAGTGTTCAGGGCACGAAAGGCAAGTCATTAAATCAGTACTGCATGTCACTGTTGCTGATGAGAAAGCAAAGTGATGGCTGACTGATAAATAGCGCAAAAGTCGCTCTCATGCTCATACTGCATAGTCAGGACAAGTGAAACTCATTTTGCTCGATTTCGTTTTTATTGTGGTGCTTTAGTAACGACTTCTTTTGCTTTGCAGGTGGGAGTCTTTGCTCCTCATGACAATGTACGTGATCTACATTATCATCATGAAGTAAGAGGCCACGCCCCGTTCCTTCATCCAACCCGAGCGTGTCTTTAAATGATGCGTCCTATTTGTCTGGTGGCAGGTTCAACTCTCGCCTTCTGACATTTGTGACGCGACAGTTCCGGCACGCCAGGCGGCGTTGCGTCACATCAGAGGATGGCGGGGAGGACAAAATGGCAGACGACGCCTCGGCCTGCCACACCGCCGTGGCCCTCCTCAACAAAGGTCTGGAAAACGGTTGCAGCAAAACACCATCGCCGATGTGATCGTACAAAGGCAAACGTTTGAGAATACACCTCATGAGGCTTATGAACCCTGACGGCCGTCGTGTGTGAAGGGTTCTTATTGCTGACGGTTTCTTCTCCGTGTGCCTTCAGCTCAAGTCCACAATGAGGAGAGCAGCCCAGTCGTCATGGTGGATGAACTTCTCATCCTCAGCCCTCACAAGATCTCCTTCTCTGACGCCGGCCTGCGCATCATGATCACGCCACATTTCTCGCCTCGCACCAGACTCTCCATGGCTGGACGTGTGCTCATCAGCGAGGTAACACACACGCACACACACACGTTAAAACTCAGTATGTCAAAACTTGGCGGGGATTTTATCTAGAGCAGTGTTTCTCAAACTGTTTACACCAAGTACCACCTCAAAAAAATACTTGACTCTCCAAGTACCACCATAATGAGCAACATTAAAATATAGCAGTTGGTCCATGTGTTCATCAAAAAAATAAGACAGAGGTTTTGTTCCCTAAAAAGTATATTTCAGATTTTTGTGAGCTATTGTAACACGCACAGTTGACATGTATAGGAAACAACTGTACTCAACGATTCAATTCAAATGTTTTGCACATAAAAGTTAAATAAAAGAAACGCAAACATATCTTAGTGATTCAATGCATGCATGAATGACTGAATTAAAGTGGCGGCACGGTGGTCCACTGGTTAGAGCGTCTGCCTCACAGATCTGAGGACCCCGCCTGTGTGGAGTTTGCATGTTCTCCCCGTGACTGCGTGGCTTTTCTCCGGGCACTCCGCTTTCCTCCCACGTCCCCAAAACATGCGTGCGAGGTTAATTGAAGCCTCTCAATTGCCCGTAGGTGTGAATGGGAGTGCGGATGGTTGTTTGTTTGTATGTGCCCTGCGATTGGCTGGCAACCGGTTCAGGGCGAACCCCTCCTCCTGCCCGAAGATAGCTGGGATGGGCTCCGGCACTCCCGCGACCCTTGTGAGGAGAAGCGCGACAGAAAATGGATGGATGGATGAATTAAAGTGGGCAGCACGGTGAGAGACTGGTTAGCGCATCTGTCTCACAGTTGTGAAGACCGGGGTTCAAATCCCGGCCCAGCCTGTGTGGAGTTTGCATGTTCTCCCCGTGCCAGCGTGGCTTTTCTCCGGGTACTTCGGTTTCCTCCAACATCCCAAAAACATGCGTGGTAGGTTAATTGAAGACTCTAAATATCCCGTAGGTGTGAATGTGTGTGCGAATGGTTGCTTGTTTATATCTGCCCTGCGATTGGCTGGCGACCAGTTCGGGGTGTACCCCGCCTCTTGCCCGAAGTCAAAAACACTCTTCTCTTGCCTCACAGAGACAGAGGCTTATCCGGACTTCCAAGAGCCCGCGGGGCAGCGGGGCCGGTCTCGGGTCCCAAGGGGGCTCCGCCACCAGCGGCGTGAAACGGACGGGCTCCTGCAGTTTGGAAAACGGGGGCGGGATAGGACACGCGGAGTCCGGACGCGAGCCGGGGGCGGACGAAGACGAGGACCGGGGTATATTCCACCCCTTGCGCATCCCAGGTGAGGAAGCTGGTCGGGAAGTGTCGCGGCTTCGCCGTGAGTTCTAGTGACACGTGTGCGCGTGTGCGTCAGCCGGCTGCACGGCCAGGTTCAAGTGGGTGGTCACGTGGCCCCTGGGCCTCCTGCTCTACTGCACGGTGCCCAACTGCGTCGTGCCGCGCTGGCATCGCTGGTTCATGATCACCTTCGTGGCCTCCACGCTGTGGATCGCCGTCTTCTCCTACCTCATGGTGTGGATGGTAAGCACCGGCCAGCGTCAGTGACCTTGTGTCACTACTCGGTACGATGGCTGTTCTAAACGACATGTTGTGCTGTGGCTGTGCTTGCCTGTTAATCAGGTCACCATTGTGAGCTTCACCTTAGACATCCCAGACTACATCATGGGCATCACCTTCCTGGCAGCAGGCACCAGCGTGCCCGACTGCATGGCCAGCCTCATAGTGGCCCGACAAGGTACGGGCGGGCCTCGGTGCTCGAGGGGCCGCGTTTGACTTTGAAAATGGACCAATGGGACAGCTGAAGTAGTTGTTTTATATTTCATTGCATTTCTAATCAATTATCCAAATATGTAATACGAATTTAAATATCTTAAAAATAGTTAATTTTGTTATTTATAATAAACCAACCAATGATTTCATAAGTGTATGTAAGTGTAATTTAAGTTATATTTTACAAATATCTTTCATTTTATGATTTACAATAAATCAACTAATCTATTATTTAATGAAAACATTTTTTAAACTCATTATGTAAACGTGTTTATTTACAATAAATCAAATACTAAAATAAGAAAAAAAATGTAAAAGAAAAAGTATGTTAAATTGTTCCTTTACTCGTATTTTTTTCACTTTATTTACACCAAATAAATGAAACATTGAATAAAGAAAATAAAACGTACTGATTTTTAATGTATAATAAATCAACCATTGATTTAATGAAATAGAAAAATGTTCAATGTATATGTAAAAATTGTATTCATATTTTTTCATTTTATTTACAATAAATCAATCCAATTATTACAATTATTATAGTATACTATTATATACAAATTATTTTTAAAAATCAATTAAGCAATAATTTAATTAATTTAATTCAATAATAAATGAAAATGAATGATTTATATGAATAGTAAATTACAGGGAAAAAAACACTAACTTTCCACTGTTGCGAAAAATGGCTAAATTATTGGAACAAATATTTTGGTAATGAAAATGCTCAGAGCGTCAGGGTGGGCTGTGAGTGGCTCCTAAAGTGTAAGTCTTTAGCTTCCTCTACTGTTTCAGTGTGGAATCTCACGTCACATCTCTTTTCAGGCATGGGTGACATGGCGGTGTCCAACTCCATCGGCAGCAACATCTTTGACATCCTGCTGGGTTTGGGTTTCCCCTGGGCTTTACGCACCCTCGTGGTGGACCACGGCTCCTCCGTAGGCAAACATTCATCCGCGCTCGTTCTCTCGCGCTGTCTCGTAACGGATGCTCACGCTGCTCGTATCGTTTTCCACAGGTGTCCATCAATAACAAAGGCCTGGTGTATTCCGTCGTCCTGCTGCTGGCCTCTGTCTTCCTCACTGTGAGTCGACGCGCGTCTTTTTCTCACGCCACTTCCCCCGTCAAGCAATCTCAAAAAGTCGAGCTCGAATTCCTAACAGAGGAATCCGCAACCGCTGAGAGCTCATCGGGTGTGCCTGACTTCACTAATTGGTCTGAAAATTATTTTTATTTACCACCCCAATTCCAATGAAGTTGGGACGTTGTGTTAAGCAGAAATAAAAATAGAATACAATGATTTGCAAATCATGTTCAACCTATATTGAATTGAATACACTACAAAGACAAGATATTTTATGTTCAAACTGATCAACTTGATTGTTTTTTGGGCAAATAATAATTCACTTAACATTTTATGGCTGCAACACGTTCCAAAAAAGCTGGGACAGGTGGCAAACAAGACTGAGAAAGTTGAGGAATGCTCATTAAACACCTGTTTGAACATCGCACAGGTGAACAGGCTCATTGGGAACAGGTGGGTGCCATGATTGCTTCCCTGAATTGCTCAAGTCATTCACGAGCAAAGACGGGGCGAGGTTCACCTCTTTGTGAACAAGTGCGGGAGAAAATAGTCGAACAGTTTCAGGACAATGTTCCTCAACGTACGATTGCAAGGAATTTAGGCATGTCATCATCTACGGTCCATAATATCATCATCAAAAGGTTCAGAGAATCTGGAGAAATCACTGCATGGAAGTGGCAAGGTCGAAAAGCAACATTGAATGCCCGTGACCTTCGATCCCTCAGGCGGCACTGCATCAAAAACTGAAATCAACGTGTAAAGGATATCAGCACATGGGCTCAGGAACACTTCAAAAAACCAATGTCAGTAAATGCAGTTCGGCGCTACATCCGGAAGTGCAACTTGAAGAAGAAGAAGAAGAATTACCTTTTATTGTCATGAACATGCATGCATGCACACAAAATTTGTTCTCTGCATTTAATCCATCACAGTGAACACATACACATGTTAGTGGAACACACTGGAGCAGGGAGCAGCTGAAGTGCCCGGGGAGGATTTTGGGGTATCAGTGTCTTGCTCAAGGACACCACAGCCGTGAGTCCGGGGGATGTTGGCAGATGGTCCAGTCGGGGTCTTGAACCTATGTCCCCCACGGTGGCAGGCAGGCGATGATCTTAACCATTGGGCCACGGCTGCCCGCAAAACTCTACTATGCAAAGCAAAAGCCATTTATCAAGCCGCCGGCTTCTCTTGGCCTGAGCTCGTCTAAGATGGACTGACGCAAAGTGGAAAGGTGTTCTGTGGTCCGACGAGTCTACATTTCAAATTGTTTTTTGGAAATTGTGGACAGCGTCTCCTCCGGGCCAAAGAGGAAAAGAACCATCCGGACTGTTATGGACGCAAAGTTCAAAAGCCGGCATCTGTGATGGTATGGGGTTAGGGTTAGTGCCAGTGGCATGGGGAACTTACACATCTGTGAAGGCACCATTCATGCTGAAAGGTACATACAGGTTTTGGAGAAACATATCCTGCCATCCAAGCAAGGTCTTTTTCATGGACGCCCCTGCTTAATTCAGCAAGACAATGCCAAACCACATTGTGCACGTGTTACAACAGCGTGGCTTCGTAGTAAAAGAGTGCGGATACTCGACTGGCCTGCCTGCAGTCCAGACCCGTCTCCCATTGAAAACGTGTGGCGCATTATGAAGCGTAAAATAGGACAACGGAGACCCCGGACTGTTGAACAGCTGAAGCTGTACATCGAGCAAGAATGGGAAAGAATTCCACCGACAAAGCTTCAACAATTAGCGTCTTCAGTTCCCAAACGTTTATTGAATGTTGTTCAAAGAAAAGGTGATGTTAACACAGGGGTAAACATGACCTTGTCCCAGCTTTTTTGGAACGTGTTGCTGCCATAAAATTCTAAGTTAATGATTTGCTGAAAACAATTAAGTTTATCAGTTTGAACATGAAATACCTTGTCTTTGTAGTGTATTCAATTAAATATAGGTCACACATGATTTGCAAATCATTGTATTTAAAAAAAATACATACACAAATCATTTTAAACCAGGTACAACCAGCCCTGTTCTGTGGTGTCCTGCAGGTGACGAGTGTTCATTTGAACCGCTGGAAGCTGGATCGCCGCCTCGGTCTGGGCCTGTTGTTCCTCTACGCCATTTTCCTGCTCTGCTCCATCCTCTTTGGGCACATGTGAAGTCAAATGACAGCGCAGAGCAACCCACCGCTCACCTTTCTATCTGCCGCCCATCCTTTTTGCTCAAGCCAAAAGAACGGTTTGGTCTCCTAACACACGTTTAACAGCAGCACTTCTCATTACTTTGATTTCTTACAGTGTTTGGCAACGCCACCACTTATTTGTTAGATTTTTGTTCCTCACCTGTGCTAAAAAGAAACAGTATTTATTGTTTTCCCCATTCTATATTTGAGTGTAATATATAATGTAGCAGCAATCTGGGAGGCTCTAATGTCCTACGTCACAGGGACTACGATGGACATGCACTGTCAGCCTCTCTACCAGTATTGATACAAATTAATGTACGTCGAGTGTGGCCTATACTAGTGTTTAGGGGTGTTATGATTAAATATACAGAATATATTTATTGAGTGTCACTAACTTTGATGAGTTTAGGTTAGTTTTGTCACACTGTGGTACAAAGAAAAATGTGTTTTCTTGGATGATTCAAATCAGATGAATTCACATTGGTGGAATATTTGAATTAAGCCCAAACCTTCGCCGGTACTTAATGCAATAGAATTAATGCTCTATACTGCTGCAGCTTTTATTATAAAGTAAAAGCAATCTGATATTTTTCTATGAGCTAACCAAGCTGGCACATTTTGGTACAAATGGATCTTATATCTGAGTCTTAAATGTTCCGCCAAAGTGATTTGATTTCCAAATGGAGGTATAATTATTGCTTTCCAAGAGTTTTTGCAAATGTTAAACCATTGACTTAAGATTTGCAGCAATGAAGGTTTGAGACTTGGCTAGTTTTGATATTGAAACTAGATCACGAGAATAATTAAGGCATGTTTCGGTGTGTAGAATATCTTGTGGGCGTTGACGCGCAATCATTTTGCGAAAGGGAGCACGCTGAGGCGGAAATCAAATGGAAACCGAAGATTGAATGTTTTAGTTTAACAGCTGTTCAATGGCATTGTTAAGTTTATTCAAATGTGATGAGGTAGAATTTTTTTTTATTAGGCATTTGATAGACTTATATCCTGAGTGCAATAATATTTCTGTTTGTACCTAATTTGTGGTTCGAGGAAGGAAAATATGGGTGTACAGGTACTGTACTATATATACTGCATAATAGAGAATTGCTGCCATCTATTAAAGGAAGGGTTTCCGCACACAAGACTGGATGGGTAACCATAATATTAGAAACAATGCTTTTCTACACCACCCACAATAAAACATTTCAGTACTAGTATATTACCCATTAACCTAGGGTTAGGAATTTCTTCATCTTGGATGTTTCATGAGATTGTGTCTTCATGTCTGCTGAGTGAAGCATAAAAACACAGTGCTTAGTATTTTTATTTTCCTACAGTGAAAAGTACAATGGGACATTCCATCAGTCAGCCTAAGAGAAGTCTCCTACAGTGATCTTACATTGAAACACACACACACACACACTCTCTTTCTCTAGAAAAATCCCAAGCCAATTCTGTAGAAGCTCCAATGGTGCCTCTTCATTCTTCCACAATGGCATTTAGTTCACACGGCACTTGACGCTTTGAGGACACATCATTGCTGAGCCCGTGTGACTGTCCTCATCACAACACACCACTCTGTAGCCTCCACGCACAAGCAGGGAAAATAAGTCTCATCCTATAGCAGCAAATGACCTCTTACAAAGTTGCAGTTGATGACTGGGGGGAAGAGGGAAAATAAAAAGTGGAGCTGCAATATGGAATAAATATAGAAAAGGGCGCAAACTGCTACAACACAGCAATGAAGACCTTGTTTTAATTTAGTGGGAGGAATTGTTGTGTGTCTGTGTTAGTAAAAGGCCCCAAAGAGCTCAAACTAACCCTAACCTGTTGACTTTTCCATCTTCCTCCTAACATGGGTGGGGAACCGAAACGTACATCACCCGTGACACCGTTTGATCTGGCCCGCCATGCATTTCTAATACAAATAAAACCTCAGAGCAACTATTATTTATAAAAAAAAAAAACTTGAATCCACAAATCCTCATAACATATATTTAAACATTTCTTCAATTGTTGAATCATTTTATTTTGCACATTTACTAAGGACCTAAATGTTTCGCAGCTCTGCAACTACATAGCTACACAAATGGGCAAAATATTTCTTAAAAAAAAAAAGGAAAGAAAAAGTAGTGGCATTATTACAAGCTACAACAACAATATAAACATGCTTAAATATATGTCAATCAAAACTGATCACTATTATCTTTGTAAGGATAGAGTGTTTGATATAGCTCTTGTATTGGATCTCATCAGATTTTGTGGAGGGTTAGTGTACACTACTGTTCAAAAGTTTGGGGTTACTCAGACAATTTCATGTTTTACCTCAAAACAAACCGTCGTATATATGCTTCTGACTGTTCAAAAGTTTGGGCTCACTTCGAAATGTCCTTATTTATTGTGCTCATTAACAATGTGGAGCCCCGCATACTTGTGGTTCGGCATCTGCGGATTCACCCATTCGATTTTTTTTGGGGGGCGGGGGGACCAACCTCAAAAACGCTTACTGGTGGTTTATCATCGGGTTTAGGAAAATATGTATTTTTAATTAGACTTTACACCGATCTGATCAGTTTGATCGGTATCGGCCGATTGGCTTTCATATCATAATTCGCCGATCCGATCAATGACGTCATCGATCGGCTCCGCAAAAGACATTTACTCCGCGTCGCCGTCGAATATGAATCCAAAAGCTAGTTTATTTTTAGCCTTGTCATGCGTCTTGTGGCGTAGTACTGTAACTGTCTGACAGCCAATAAAGTGTTTTTTCAATCTCGTCAGTGTGTCTCAGACAAACAACACGTACGTTATTTGCAGTCTGTGCACAACTGAAGTACGTCGTGGGGAGGGAACGTCATCTAAATGCTTCAACACAACAAATTTGAACGAGCACCTGAAGAATGGACACGAGTAGCAAATCGTGGGGGGGATCCAAACGGACGCAAACTCTGGACAACACCCGTCCATATAGCTGGGAAGCCGGACAGTGAGAAAGTTAAGAGTAAGAATGTCAGTATTTCAATTGCAGTAAGTTAGCACCCATTATTTCTGTCATGTTGTAATGTTGATTTGACCTAAACTTATGTCAGTGGCCAATCCTTGAATGCCCCCTAGAGGTCATTGAGGTTTTAACTTTTGTCTAAAATGCTAGAGAATAATTTTGAAGATACAGTACTAAGTATACACTACACAAGTATATACAATAAATGAACAAGTCATGTAAATAGAGGCATTGTTCAATCTTGTGATCGGTTATCGTTTCTTTAAACTTGCTGATCGGTCCCAAAAATCCTGATCGTGTAAAGCCTATTTTTAATGCAATTATAATGGCATCAATTATCCATGGATTTTCGCTATTCGCGGTCTTTATCTCCTGCGAATAGGGTCCACTAGATTTCAATGTTATCAAAAACAAGGACATTTTGAAGAGACCCCAAACTTTTAATTGCTAGTGTATTCAACGAAACCCTGGATATTTGTGTATATTCTGATTATGGAGAACCTACAATTTTGTTATTTGCTGAAAAACTAACCTATTCACTGGTGTCAAGTCTAATATAAGAATATTGCTTTGACGCCGTATTGTAGCATCTAGGGTTAGGGTTAGGGTTAGTCTTACGCGCACGCTCCCTGCAGTCTTTAAGCCTTTGGAGCCATTTTAACGAGCCTGATATGGGATCTATTTTTAGCCTGTGTGTGATGGTGTGAAAGGTTTCCTTAATCTAAATCAACCCCAACAGATGTACACTAAAGCGTACAGGGAAGTACTTTAGAAATATTGTATAGAAATTGTAGAAAAGCTGTACTTCGCACGGCATGCTACTTAATTGCAGCGAGCAAGTGTTCTGCTTCAAGGTCTCACGGGGCAAAAAAATCGAGCGTAACGGTCACATGTGAAGACATGAGGCCAGTGTGGTAGCGTGTACTCTACTGTACTGTACTTCCCTTTGGACCAACCACAGCCTCCCTCTGGACACACTCGCGCGACGTCCGTGTGTGTGCGGCAGAACACAGAGTGTGTGCAGAAGGAGCGGCCATCACGAGGGCGGGGCATCATGCTTCTGGTAGATGGACGCTTTGTCTTTGAGGAGGTCCACACACAGGTGACAGCTCCAGCTCCCTGACAAGACGCGCAACACACACAAAAAAAGGTCAAACACATACACAAACCTTTTCTGGTAGAATTATGTATTTGCCTCATCAAATTACAAATGTACTGGCAAAAAATGTTTTTTCTCGTTATATTATCAATCAATGTGTATGTGGATTTATACCTTTTTGTAAAATTACAACTAAATTCTTATTCATTCATATCAATTATTATTTTTTATTTTTTTTACCTGTGTGGCCCATCCCACAGTACATTTAACCAGCTAACAATTAACTAGTCCGATAACACTGAGGAGCACAATTTTTGTTGAGTTAGGTCTGACAGCTTTTTTAAACCCATTTTTGGGTGCAGAATCCAAACCTGATCGCAGTTTCTCTCTATCCCGTCTAGTTTTTTAACTATAGGATCACAGTTTTCTTAAAAAATATGAAATATGTCTATGTACAACCCCCATTCCAATGAAGTTGGGACGTTGTGTTAAACATAAATAAAAACAGACTACAATAATTTGCAAATCATGTTCAACCTATATTGAATTGAATACACTACAAAGACAAGATATTTAATGTTCAAACTGATAAACTTGATTGTTTTTAGCAAATAATCATTAATTTAGAATTTTATGGCTGCAACACGTTCCAAAAAAGCTTTTTTAACACCTGTCCCAGCTTTTTTGGAACGTGTTGCAGCCATAAAATTCTAAGTTAATGCTTATTTGCTAAAAACAATCAAGTCAAGTTTATCAGTTTGAACATGAAATATCTTGTCTTTGTAGTGTATTCAATTAAATATAGGTCGAACATGATTTGCAAATCATTATATTCTGTTTTTATTTATGTTTAACACAACGTCCCAACTTCATTGGAATTGGAGTTGTAAATAAAACACTAAGATGGAATAGTTACCAGCTTTGAAAACAAAAAAACCCCACCATAAAACGAAATAGAACTAACAATGGTATGCCCATGGTTACAAGGTTAGGAGAAAAGCCAGCACAAATCCTCTTAATTCCTACTATGCTAGCTTTCTGTTTGCAGATATTGATAGTACTGACCTATCGGGAGCTGCACACACCTCTCACCGCACTCTCTCAATTGTGACTGCACAAACAAGTTGCCACATAGCTGTAGATGAGTCCAATCGGAATCAACTGGCAAGTCTTACTACAGCGAATCAGTGAAATTTTGCTTATCTGGAGGGTAAACCTGACGTGCTAGGGAAAAAAATGATTGCAATTTTGGAATCAGCATGCCAATTTTACTTTTAATCAGCATAAAAATCTAACTCAACAGAATTTTGTTTCAAAATTGTTACAATTATCAGCACTTTCAAATATATTATCCCAAATTCTAGTACTTTACGACACACCCATAACATTTGGACTTTTTCAAACATTTCAAGCAACAAGCCTGTTGTTGAATATGTTTTCTTGTGGACAGAGATTTTAGTGGTGTGTACAAAGTGGTGAACAGAGGAAATAAATGAAAAATCTGGCCACGTACCCTCCGGGGGTTCTGCCATGGACGGCTTGAGACAGTACATGTGGTAACCACGATCACAGTCGTCACAGAAGAGCAGCTGATCCTGGAAGAGAACGGAGAAGAAAAAATGAAATGAGAAAACATTTAGAAATATTTCAACATATCATTGATGGTAAAAGGTGCGCAAACGTACATCGTTCTCGGAGGTGCCGCACATGTTACAGCACTTACACTCGATGCACTGCCAGCGATATGTCTTGACGGCGGCCATCATGGCGGGTGTGAACTGCAGGCAGGACGGGTGGCCTGAACCCACCACAGTTCTTTAAGCACCTTTGTACATGTTTGATCAAGTGGGTAAAAAGGGGGGAATCGAGCGAGTGCGTGGTAGCCAACCTGAGCGTCCGCAGTCGGAGCACGACACCAGCTCTTCGGACTGGCCCGTCTTGTGGTTGGTTTTGGAGTCTCCCAAGCAGAAGTCACAATACTTGTTGGGCAGGGCCAGCCCATCTGGGCCTCTCTTAGGAGCTGATAAAGACAAAAGAAAAGGAAGAAGACACAGAGTATTCCAGTGTTCTTCATCATTCGCGCCTCCACTATATCGCAGATTTTTAAGCAATTGCTTTCCCCTTCAGTGTAGTACTACGTTGTAAGAGATGCAGCATGGAATTAAGAGCAAGAAGAAGCAGAGAAGGTCGCAAACTAAACCCCAATTATACTCTAATCTAGTCCTCTAAGCATTGCCATATGCGTTGGTGCTCCATGTGTCTTAAGTAGCAGCTGTTTGAAGGTTTAAAACTCACGTAATACCGATGCTAATTTCTGTTAGCCTGTATATAGCATTTCGCATTATACATTGGCGTTAAGCAATTGGACGTTCATTTGACGAAATTATACGGGTTGGTTGAAAATCTTTGTGTTTAAAATACACAATGTTTAATTATCTGTTTTATGTGTTAGTTATACAGTAAATGTTAGCAGGGAGTGAGAAATAAACGGCTTGAAGCCAGAACGGTTACATTTACTTTGGAGAACTCCGTGAGCAAGAGTGGCACTAAGGAATACAACAGAAAGTAGGCTTAAATTAGAGGGAAAACAAGTATTTGATTAATTGACAACTAATCAATCAACTTATCGATTGTCAAATTACAGATAATTGACCAATATTTTGATGATCCATTAATCGTTTGCAGACATTCCTTAACTTAAAACTGTCCAAAGCCTCTGATTTCAGCCTCCCATCAGTAAATATTCTTAGATTTCTGGAGTCCTCCATGAAAGCAGACATTTGCAAACTTCTGCTTTTACTTTGGAAAACAATGATCAACATTTTTACCTATTTTCTGACAATACGGACCAAACCTGTAACTGAATCATAATCAATTCACGGGAAAAATAGTAGTCCATTTAATTTATTCTGAAAATAATCGTTATTTGCAGCCGTACTTGAAATAACTTGTAATCGGTATGTAATTGAACCTGACGCACCCTCAGAAGTGTACCGTGTTTCCATGACCATAAGGCGCACCGTATTAAAAGACGCAGTCTCAGTTACAGGGTCTATTTCTGTATTTAACACATACATAAGGCGCACCGTATTATTGGGCGCAGGCATGGTAAAATATACGCTAGCTTAAAACATACGGCAGCATGCATGCACGCTAAAACATGCATGTTAGTGTATGTTTTTAAAAAGGCAGCGGGAGTTCGGTTGTACTTTATTGAAGTATTTAACAATGTACTCATGTTATTTTTGGATCAATCCTCATCCACAAATCCATCAAAGTCCTCGTCTTCTGCATCCGAAATGAACAGCTGGGCAAGTTCTCCATCAAACATCCCGGGTTCCCTCTCCTCATTGTCGGAGTCAGTCTCGTTGCCGGGGGGCTCTTCAGCAATGATGCTGGCGTTTTCCTGCTTCCTCCACTTGCGAACCGTGGATTCGTTGATCGTGAATTGTCTCGCGGCTGCTCGATTCCCATGTTCCTCCGCGTAACTGATAGCTTGCAGTTTAAACTGTGCTTCGTAAGCGTGTCTCTTCGTAGGTGCCATTTTCGGGGGATCCTTCGCCAAACCTTCCCCCTTTAACGTCTGCATACTGTCCTCAGTCACGTACGCCTTTCCTCTATATAAGCAGCGTGTCGGCAGGAAATGCTCCCACTCCCCCCCCCCACGGGGCGCTCATCACACAACATTTACAGATTTTGCACACATAAGGCGCACCATATTAGAAGGTGCTCCGTCCATTTTGGAGAAAATTTAAGACTTTTAAGTGTGCCTTATGGTCGTGAAAATACGGTACATCAAACTAGTAGCCCTTCGCATCAATCAGTACCCAAGAAGCAGCTCTGTTTAAAAACAAAAATAAATACAAAATTTTTAAAAAATAACAAAAGGTTGGTGAGTACATCACTCTCACGCGTGACATTGCTTAATTGTTAAATAACCAATGACTGCTAGTCCACCATGCTGTCACCACAAGGACAGGTGAGCAAAACAGGCATTGACCACTTACTTTTGGGCGTCTCCGGCAGTGGCGGCGGGGGCTCGTTGACCTCCATCTCCTCCTTGTCTTCGCCCTCCTCGTCGGCCAGGTGCGAGTGGGTGTAGTGGTAGCTCAGGCCGGGGCGATTCTTGTAGCGCTTGCCGCAGACTGACGCCAACACCAGAAATGACAATAACATGTTTGTGCAAAAACATTTTATTTTAGAATATGTAGTAAGGTTTTACAGGGTGTCCAAAAATGCCCTTAACAATTTAAAAAATTTACTCAGTGGTTCTCAAGGTTTTTAATCACAATGCATTTGTGTATTTCAGGTGCCCTCTTGATGAAATAGATTAAATAAACCCCAAAAAAAAAGGCTACTCCCTAAGAAAAGGCACAATGTGTATCGTTGTTTATTAAAACAATCGAATTTGAAGATGCAGCAAAACTACAGGATGAAGTGTGGAAGACATTCACCGACACAGCAGTGAATTTGTACATTGATGACCCTCATTCAACTAACAGTGTAAATAAAGAGGTGAAATAAATTAGGGCAAAATAACACTTCAATAGCTACTCCTCATTTTTTAAATAATTTCCACAGATGCATTTATTCATTTGCTTTTGTAATAAATATGTTAAACTGTAAGGAGACTTTATGGACAACCTGCATATTTTTTTCACAATTAAATATTGATCAAATGACAGTCACCACAATATGAATGATAATATATTCAATACAATATGTATCATGTATGTGTATCATATATACAGTAAATTACATTTTATTACAATACCATAATACCTCAAAAGTCAAACGCCCCAAAAGTAGGACCAACATTTTCCAGAAAAATGTGGCTCAAAAGGTCCAACTTAAAAGTTCAAACCATTGTCATGCAAGATTTCAGCAAATCTCGGGAGATTTTAGCTCGCTGAAGATCGTAAAGCGTTTAAGTCGACAAGTGTGCCATACCACAGTTTGATAGTTTGACAAAATACTAATGCTTGTTAGTTCTCGCAATGCCAATCAAATGCCACTAGGTGACAGTATTGTTGTGCAAAGGGCTTCCTGTTTCCTCTCCATTATGCCAGATATCAAAGGGTGCCTAGTTGTACTTTAATTATATGGAGGGTCTTAAATTCACAATCACAATTATCGTGAATTTACTGGTATATTGAGATAATTTATCATTACCTTTAAACAAATGGTGTTATTATGTATAGTAGTCAAGATTAAAAAATTAACTTGGCCATTTTTTACTGTCTACTGCAACACATGGTTGTATCCGTGAGACTGCACCCGGCATTTACAAATTCAATATTTTAGGGATATTTCACAGTGCTTTGTTCTAAAACAGCTTGCGTGTGGCTAAAGGAAGCTGTGATGTGTGCGTGAAAACAAAGAGCAGTGAGTGTCATAAGATGAAGCCCAAAGACAAAGTTCTTCTTTCACTTCCTTTTACTTGTGCTCCCAGCCACCGGGGATCAGGAGGGATTACAGTACTGTGTGAGCGGCCGGGGCCTCCACATTGACCACATTTTTCCGAAAGGCGGAAAGTCACGTTGACAGCGGCCTCAAAAGGTTTCTTTATACTCACACGAACGGCGACCGCGCTAACGTCACTGCGGCTACCCCACACGCAGTTTGCCTTTATACCCGAGCGCAACCCACGAGCGCTGTTTTGAAAATATCCTGCAGTTCTCCTCCAAGTCGGCGGTGTCGCTACAGCTGGTATTGGCTAGGACACCACAGGGTGGAGTTTCCTCTGCATAGCTATTTCCGTTTTTCCTTTCCGGAACAAGGAGCAACTTCCAGCTAATCAAAGTGCACATAAGCTATCACTAACGCCGGAAATACATTTCCGGGTTTTTACGCAAGTGAGACAACAAACGGCCAAATAATTGGTCTATATAAAGCCTCAAATATTGTGTTTTACATCAATACTTAACTATATTCATAAAGTATAATGTGCTTGTGTATGAAAAAGCAAAGCTTGTTACGAAAACGCGCGCGAACAGCACGGATCTTGTGTTCATTGTGTTAAGATGACAAATCACTCGCAGCGTAACAATGAGTTGTTGTCCTCTGAATTAGGTTGCGAGCAACACAAAAGTCAGTGAAACTCACAGCGTAGATCACATAAACCACAAGTTACAGGCGAGCACATGACATGCAGACATTGTAAGAAGGAAGCTGATGTACCTTTTTCAGAAGGTTTGGAAATATGCTTTTGTTTGATAGTGTCTGAAAGAGAGGGGAGGAGACAAGAAAGCACAGACAGACACTCAGAAGAATGCGCTTGCTCAAGTAGAAAATAACACAGATCAAGAAGGAGGGGAAGTCTACAGCAGCTTCACTAGCTGACAGCATTACAGAGACCAGAAACGAGATGGAGGAGGTGAAGAAAAAGTCGCAGGCGTTTGGCGTCACTCACTGTCGCAAGCGTACGGCTTGTCCCGGTCCTCCATTGCTGCGGGGTCCAGCTTCTTCCTGCTGCTGCTGCCTACTCCGCGACCCTGAACATGCACACACACAACCTTAAAAACTATGATTTCTCCCTAAAACAAGTTTCTTGTCCCAGGCAATTGTTCACCTTTCCCTTCCCTTTGCCTCTTCTCTTCGGTGTGTCTTCTTCGTAGTCCTCGTCGTCCAGGTCATCGAGGAAGTCATCAGGCTCCAGGATTTTCTGTGGTGAAAATGGGCAAGTGTGGGAGCGTGAGAACAGTTTGGAGCAGGGGCCGGCAAAATATAGCTCGTGGCCCTAATACAGAGGATTTACATTCTTGAGAGTACTGTAATTCATTTCTGTTGAATTCATTTCACCTTTTTCACCTTAGTTGGTTAATTGAGAAATGAATTTCTTCTGAGTTTTTTTTTTTTTATTATTCACTTGTCATTAAATCATTGGAAAACTGATTCGTCAATAAATTAAAAAAAATATTAGTAAAATACAAACATTTATATATACACTTAACTACTTTGAGTTTTTGTATAATTAATTATAAATACATTTACAAATAATGAGAATACATGATTATAAAATACAGTGATCCCTGTTCATTGTGGGAATTGAGACCAAGATTAATCATTTCAAAACCTTTTCTACCATTATTGTGACATGACCTGTATGGCTCAGTTGAAAAAAAGAAATCTTTTTGTGAGTGGAAGTAACAAACAACTGAGATAATGTGGTTGCTTGTTAAAGTCTGCACACCCTTTTATCACTGGGGATGAGGCTTTGTTCAGAATTAACCAACCACACTCAAACGCACCATAGAAAGTACCTCGAATTCACCCTAAATAATGTTCAGCTGTTCTCATAGGCGTTTCCTGATATTTTTCTCCCACATGGATTAAACATTTAAAATGATCAAAAGACACTGTTTAAACACATTTTAAATGTATGTGAACATTTTTTAAGTATGTAATATCCATCTATCCATCCACCCATTTTCTACCGCTTATCCGAGGTCAGGTCGCGGGGGATAGTAGCTTTAGCAAGGACGCCCAGACTTCCCTCTCCCCAGCCACTTCATCTAGCTCTTTCGGAGTGATCCCGAGGCGTTCCCGGGCCAGCCGAAAGACGTAGTCTCTCCGGCGTGTCCCGGTCGTCCCCGGGATCTCCTCCTGGTGGGACGTGCCCGGAACACCTCACCGGGGAGGCGTCCGGGAGGCATCCGAATCAGATGCCCCATCCACCTCATCTGGCTCCTCTCGGTGCGGAGGCGCAGCGGCTCTACTCTGAGATCCTCCCGGATGACCGAGCTTCTCATTACTGTCTCTAAGGGCGAGCCCGGACACCCTGCGGAGGAAACTCATTTTGGGCGCTTGTATCCGGGATTTCGTTGTTTCGGTCACGGCCCACAGCTCGTGACCCTAGGTGAGGGTAGGAACGTAGCTCGACCGGTAAATCGAGAGCTTTGCCTTTCAGCTTAGCTCCTTCTTTACCACAACGGACCGATACAAAGTCCGCATCACTGCAGACGCTACACCGATCCGCCTGTCGATCTCCCGTTCCGTTCTTCCCTCACTCGTGAACAAGACCCCGAGATACTTGAACTCCTCCACTTGGGGCAGGATCTCATCCCCGACCCGGAGAGGGCACGCCACCCTTTTCCGACTGAGGACCATGGTCTCAGATTTGGAGGTGCTGATTCTCATCCCAGCCGCTTCAGACTCGGCTGCGAACCGCTCCAGTGAGAGTTGGAGATCACGGCTTCATCAAGCAAACAGAACCACATCATCTGCAAAAAGCAGAGATGCAATAATGAGGCCACCAAACCGGACCCCCTCTGCGCCTTGAAATTCTGTCCATAAAAGTTATGAACAGAATCTGTGACAAAGGGCAGCCTTAGCGGCGTCCAACACTCACTGGAAACGAGTCCGACTTACTGCCGGGACCAAACTTTGACTCCGATCGTACAGGGACCCAACAGCCCGTATCAAGTATGTAATAATAATGGAATTAAAAAATAAAAGCATTTGTTGTACAGTTTAAGCCTTAAAATACCCCTATGACACACTGTAATCACATTGAAACTTACTTAAACACACTTTTTAATAGACGTTACACCGATTTTATCAGCCTGATCGGTATCGGCCGATAATTAGCATTTTATGCTGATCGGCTTTAATGTCGCAATTTGCCGACGATCAATGACATCATTGATCGGCTTCACAAAAGGCATTTACACCGCGTCGCAATCGTGCGCAGTACATTTGAATCCAAAAGCTAGTTTATTTTTAGCCTTGTCACGTGTATTTTGACGTAGTACTGTAAATATCTGACGGCCAATAAAGTTATTTAAAAAAAAAAAAAAAAACAACATGTCGGCGGTGTGGGACAGACAACACGTAATGCCGGATCCAACTGCAAGACAAATTTGCTCTTTCACGATTGCACTATGTCAGACTACTGCAATAAAATCTTCTATTCCGATACCACCGCATCCCGTTTTTACGATCATTGGGCTTTATCTTGTCAACTGCGACCGGATACACTCGTTACCGTGGCGACGACAACAAGAGTGGATCTCGCCGACTGTATTAGAAGGACAAAATGGGGGAAAACGTGTGTTGGTGGTCGCCGGTGCTCAGGATAGGTCATTTAAAGAGAGACATTGCTCCATCTTGTGATCGGATCGGTGGTCAGTTATCGTTTTTTTTAAACTCGCTGATCGGTTCCAAAAATCCTGCTCGTGTAAAGCCTCCTTTTCAAACACATTGTCAACGTATTCCAACAACCGCGATAGGTGAACTGGAATACAGTGGGGAGTTACTTGAATACATTTTCTGGAGCATTTCAACTTTTTTTTCCCTGCACATCCCTGGTACGGAGTGTCACATTTGCATGTTTGTGTAGAACAAGAACCTTTCTGATGCGTGTGGCAGAGTTCAGGCCGACAGAGTAGTCGCCAGGGTTGGAATCTTCCTCAGACGCTCTGAGATCGGCGGGTGTGCGTTTGTCCAGAGAGTCGCCCTTTAGCAAGGCCTCCAGGCTGCTGCCATCAGATGACAACAGTGCATCCTTCTTCAGTCCAAAATCAACCTCTGCGTAGTCAAACACAAAAGCATAATTACATTTGCGTATCCAAGATGCTACAAGCATCCTACAAGCACGGGTCCATGGACCCCTAGTGGTCCGTGGTGTAATTGCAAGGGGTCCGTGAAAATAAAATACCTTTTTAAAAAGATCCTATGACATCTATAGAGAAGATTTGACTCAAATGTGACCTAGCCCTTTATCTACCTATACTACAGAGGGTACAGGACTTTATTTTTTCTAATTCCATCTGTTTCTCAAGTGTAATTCATTGCATTTTAATAAGGTGTCTCGACTCCATTTGCAATGTGGTAGTCATGGGGTACTCAGGGTCAATAAAAAATTTGCGGGGGGGGGGGGGGGGTCCCGCACCCTTTTAGCCACTGCTAAAAGCTACCTGACTTGACTGGGGGGAAGACAAGGCGAGGGTCCACGGTAGGATGAGATCTTCTCTTCTTCCTCCACCTCCTGGAAGGGTAAGTGTAGAGTTGCCCTGGAGCCTTGCCTGAGGAACATCAGAACTTCTATGAAATGCCATTTCGAAAGTTTCTATACATTTTCTTAGGAAATAATGAAAAATGTGTGGGTTAGTAAGTGAGCACACAAAACAACATCTAAATGTGCTGTTTAATTATAGGCAAATACACATTTTACACCTACACTTAACTACTGACCTGCCCTATGTGTCTGTTTTCCAATCAAATGTATCTCTTGAACACAAAAGTTTTCCCATCCCTGCTTTCCACAGTGGTCTGACTCGCCAATCATCAATACAAGATCTCTCTAATTTTGTCTGCTAAGAAGCACAACAATGTTGATCCCTACCAGGCCCTCTGTGCCTCTTTTCCATCCAAATGTAGCAGTTGCTCTGAGCCACGCCTGTCTGAGAGTCGAGGAAGGGCATGCGCACGCTCCTCTCAGCGCACAGACGAGCATTGTAGTTATGGCATTGCTCCATGGCATCTCTGTAGCATTGCTCTCCCAACCTGCTGGCACACAAAATAAAAAGACATTGTGGAAAAGGTTTTTTGACTTGTTTTGTTTTGTGCTGACAGCTTCCAGTTTTTTTTCTCTCAATGTTGAACACAACAGAAGTACTAGAGTGGAATTTCAACTTCAGAGGTCAAACAACCCACATCTGTCCTGTATCATTAGCTTACATATCGTTATTTAGAAGAGGCCCATTACCTTCAGTTTTTGTACTTTTTAACGGGTCCCTTTCAACACTTGCAGCAAAAGCGCAAGGATTCTAGTGTATGTTGCCGCTTCGCAGCCCATAAAAATACCAATTACTCCTTTCCTAATAGCCCTTTTATTAGGTTTTTCTCTCATTTTAAAGAATACATATTTTCAACTCATTTTTTAAGTCCATACAGTCCCCTCCAAGCGTATCGGAAAAGCAAGGTCAATTCCTGTTTCTGTTGAAGACTGAAGAAATTTGAGGTTCAGATCAAAAGATGAATATGAGAAAAAAGTTCAGAATTGCAGCTTTTTTATGGTATTTACATGTAGATGTATGAAACAACTCAGGACCGAGTACCTTTTGTTTGAAGCCACCCACTTTTCAAGTGAGCAAAGTATTGGGACATGAATGACGGGTGTTTCTAGTTGCTCAGGTGTTGCCTTTTAGATTGATTGCTTAAACATTAGATCGTGCTTGTTTTTGGCTTTGGGTTTCACCTGTGAAAACTGCATTTGCTATTAAGCAAACATGAAGACCAGAGAGCTGTCTATGGGAGAAAAGCAAACCATTTTGAAGCTGGGAGAAGAGGGAAAATCGATCAGCGCTATTGCACAAACATTGGACATAGCCAATACAACAATTTGAAATGTCCTGAAAAAGAAACAAACTACTGTAGTACTGAGCAACAGACATCGAACAAGTCAGCCAAGGGTATCAACAGCAGTTGATAACAAAAACATTGTGAGAGCTGTGAAGAAACATGCAAAGACAACAGTCAGTGACATCACTGCCAACCTCTACAGGGCAGGGATGAAGGGATCACAATCTGTTCGAAGAAGATTTCGAGAGAAGAAATACACAAGCCATATGACCAGATGCAAACAACTCATCAGCAAAAAGAATCGGAGGAGCCACAAAAGTTTTGGGACAAAGTTTTATGGACTGATGAGACCAAAATTAACCTCTACCAAAGTGATGGAAAGGCCAAAGTATGGAGAAAGAAAGGATCTGCTTGTGATCCAAAACACAAGTTCATCTGTGAAGCATGGGGAAGGTAATGTCATGGCTTGGGTTTGCATGGTTGCTTCTGGAACAGGCTCACTTGTCTTTATTGATGATGTAACTCATGATGGTACCAGCAGAATGAATTCGGAAGTCTATAAAACCATTTTGTCAGGCAATTTACAGAAAAATGCATCCAAACTAATCGGGAAAAGCTTTATCATGCAACAAGACAATGACACAAACACACTGCCAACACAACAAAGGACTTCATCAGGGGTGAAAAGTGGAAGGTCTTCGAGTGGCCAAGTCAATCACCCGACCTTAATCCAAAAGAGCATGCATTTTACCTCCTGAAGAGGAGACCGAAGGGAGAAACCACCAGAAACAAACAAGAACTAAAAGAGGCTCCAGTAAAGGCCTGGAAAAGCATTTCGAATGAAAAATGTAACAGTCTGGTGAAATCGATCGGTCGCAGGCTTGATGCAGTTACTGCAAGTAAGGGTTATGCCACCAAATATTAAATGTTATTCACTTTAAGTTAATTTAATAACATATGTTCCAATACTTTTGCTCACTTGAAAAGTGGGTGGCTTCAAACAAAAGGTGCTCTGTCCTGAGTTGTTTAACACATCTAGTTGTAAATACCAAGAAATAAAAGCTGGAATTCTGAACTTTTGTCTCATATTCATCTTTTGATCTGAAACACAAATGTCTTCAGCATACAACAAAAACAAAGGAATTGACCTTGCAGTTCCAATACTTTTGGAGGTCACTGCATATTATAAACAACTTCATCTTTATTTGGGCACTTACTGTGCTTTACATTGAGCAATATCTGTTACCGGCTGATGAGCTATTAACTTCCACCACTGCTCATAGGAATGCAGCCTTATGCCTATTCCTACTTGTTTATATCTAACAGACAATATGTTCTCCTTTGTATCTTATCTACTGTATGCACTCCTTTTACAAAGAGTAATTCATTCAATATCGATTCATTTTGAACTTCTACTCCACCAATTACCCCAAAATGACAACTTTGGCTAACTTTAGCCAGTTAGCTGGCTTGACGACGTAAGCTAGTTGTCAAATAGCGTCGTAAGGTCGAAATTAACCACATAAAAAACAATTTTGTTCACAAACATATATGCCGTATCACAGCGACTCGACACGCAATAATCAAAGACGTCAACGGCGTGCTTGCTAACTATTAGGCGTCTATTGTAGGAAATGACCAACACACGACGTTTCGACTGCGTGAGATAACCTTCACCCGTCCTGTGAGAATGGTCGGGCTAGCTAGCGACGTGACTGGTTGCTTTATAATGCAATGGTCGTAGTGTGTCGGTCGCATCGTTTGCCGTCTAGAAGCGAGAGAAGTGTGTTGGAAAGTACAACACTTACAGTTTGACAACATTCTCGACAACAGCTGCCATCTTGCTTCAGGACGCGGCCAAGTGGCTTCTGGGAAATGAGTCGGACCAGGCAGGCGACCACTTAGCACCGCTTAGTGGTCATTTTTGCTCACTGCGAGAGTATTCGTCCTTATGAATCAGTTGATTTGAAAGGGGACAATGCAATTTCATAAAACACATGAAGTACACATGGTTAAAAAAGCCAGAATTAGCCAGAAGGCTAGTTTTCATCTGTAGTCCCCTGGCCATGATGTACAAAAGCAGTCAAATACATCCATCCATCCATTTTCTGAGCCGCTTCTCCTCACTAGGGTCGCGGGCGTGCTGGAGCCTATCCCAGCTGTCATCGGGCAGAAGGCGGGGTACACCCTGAACTGGTTGCCAGCCAATCGCAGGGCACATAGAAACTAACAACCATTCACACTCACAGTCATGCCTACGGGCAATTTAGAGTCTCCAATGAATGCATGTTTTTGGGATGTGGGAGGAAACCGGAGTGCCCGGAGAAAACCCACGCAGGCACGGGGAGAACATGCAAACTCCACACAGGCGGGGACGGGGATTGAACCCCGCACCTCAGAACTGTGAGGCTGACGCTCTAACCAGTCGGCCACCGTGCCGCCCAGTCAAATACATCTAAAGACAATATAATACAGGATACATAATCAAAGACTTACTATACTATTAAGAGAGAATAAAACCACAAATCATTTGATCATAACAAAAAGAAAACATCATAACATACTTGTCTTTTAGTGTTGGCAGCTATAGGTGTTAACTAGCCACATTTTCCGTTTTTTTGTGAAGGCCTTGTCTTGTATGTTGTAAGCAGTTTCACCTCGTTCCACTCACCAGCGCTCCTCACTGACCAGGCCGACTTAGTGAAAGTGCTCCTGCGCAGAGGAATGAGACGCTCGCCTCTGACAGAGCCTCGAGTGACACGCTCAGAGCTGTTTCTTGGGCTGATGAACTCCGCCAGAGGAGCTGGGGTCAAATCATGCGGTACTTTATACATCAAATTGAAATCTGCAAATATGTGAAGACTGTCCCAGTTTAAAAGACTGTATTTTTTTTCTTTAAATTGCACAGTGATGATGGTGCCTTGGTTTTTTATCCATCACTTTAATGACTTGTTTGTACAAAACTTCCAATGGTTTTTTTGCATTCTGACCAGCCTGGGACCAACTGGTTATGCAATAGTTAAAGTGACTAAGAATCATTGAATGCAAGTACATTTTTGAGGCTTCAGTTGACATTTCATTTCGAATTGCACGAAAATTTGCGAGGTTTAATTTGATATTTTTACACAATTTGTCAATATGGGCTTTAAAGGAAAGCTGTGAATCTATTATTAACCCAAGGTATTTGTATTGGCTGACAATTAGCATTTTTTCTCCATGAACAAGTATGTCGGGGTCAGGTGATACTCTATTTGTTTTAGTGAAATACATGCCTTCACTTTTCGAAACGTTTAGCTGTAGACAGCACACCTGCAACCAAATTGTGACACAGGACATTGTATTAGTGAGTTTAGCAGCAACAGTATCTTTGGAGCGCCCATGAACAAAGAAAACCGTGTCGTCTGCCGCAGTTCATAATTTATATCTCCAAAAAGCAGCACATTTTTTGATTAAACCAGATTTTATTATTCCTAATATTGTAACTGTAGATATACAAGTCAACAAACATTTCTGGAATTGTAATGAAAATGCTCCACGGCACACTGACACCATGTGGAAGGGTCTGCTATGACAGACACGTACCTGAAAAATGGGACAGCAATTACATTTTTTTTTTATTTTTTTTTTGCAATAAGTGGCATTAGTCACAGTAGTAGTAATATAAACATCAGTAGCAACAATGATCAAAATAGCAATTAATAATAGTAGTGTTATTAACAACTACATAAGGAAGAAAACGGACATTGTCAAAAGCAAAGAGAAAATGAAAGATTTATCCAATGCTGCAAGACAATCCACTGGATGAAAAAGGACCAGTTCCAACTCGACTGCAAATACCCTGCCTTCTTCTCCAAAATAGAAATCACCTTTTTTCCCAGTCCCCCCCACTTCTATGAAACAGTTCATACATCAAAGCTGTTCTTCATTCCGAACTTTATTTTCGCGAGTGCTCTCGAACGCAACCAATTTTCCGTTCTTGTCAAAGCTCCTGATGCACACGCTTCAAGCAAGCAGTGCAGTATTTGTGTGAGGGTGGAAGAGAGAGCACTTGTTCGTTTTTTGCTTCCATGTCCAATTTGAAAGTGGATTCATTTACATTCAAATGAGTTGAAGAACGTGAGACAATACTCTGCTTGACCTTTGCACCCGCTTCCTCAGACTGCAGACCAAAGTGGATGTTTGGTCACCCTGTACTCGGATTGGAGCAATGGTTGTACTGATTCCACATTCATTCGGAACTAGAAAATAAGGCCAACCATTACAGTTTAAACCAGTGCAACCATTGTGTACTGTAATTTGACATCTCCCTCTGTGAGCATGTAATGGATGACTATTAACAGATTACCTGTAACATAACCCACTCAAACCTTCCAGTTTAGAATGATCAAGTTACCTCTTGTTGAATTTTGGCAGTTAGAAAAGGCAAATTGACACCTGGACGAAAGTGACGATAGTTATGGGTTTATAGAAAAAGGCTCTACTACCTCACGGAATACCGGTGATCATTCACAGCAATTTGAGGACTCTAACAGAATGCCTAACATGTTTTTCATAGACTTGAGCTACCTTACTTCTAGCTATTACAGATGCCAATTACATAACATTGTTCTCCCACCTTGATAACGAAGCAATCCTATGTTCCACACAGACGGGCTGATGGTGATACACAAAGATAAACCTACAGTATAATCATGCCACAAAGCACAAATATAATTTTAAGAGGATTCAAAACCTGTCCCTATTTGACAGGACACTAATGTTTTTGCGCACCATTGGGCATCTTGCACCAACGTATATAGTCCATAGCCCAATTAGATCACATTAGAACATTCTTATCTCCGAAAGGTGGAAAGCTTCGTTTGAAAAGTGTTTGCTTGGAGGTTAGGTAGGTTTGTGAATGAGGGTCAGGGGTATCTTTTCAAGTAAGGCGGTACTCTGGCAGCACATATATTCTGCTTCCCTGCATCACATCCATACCAGTCATGACACCTGTGATTGGCCAGCTACTGGCCAATCACAGATGCCATCTACACATCTGCCAAATCAAAAGTGCTTCTGCTTTTTGTCTAACAGCTCCCAAATGCCAGAGTGATGATTGAAACAGAAGTCAAAGAAACCTCCTTTGTCATGTCAGCTTACAAATAAAAAATAGAAGTCAACAAAAAGCATTTATCTCCAGAAAGAATTCCTGTAATCTTTTGTATTTGTGTTCCATTTCCAGCTACATTAGAGTGCCAAAATGTAGCTTCCATCGGGCTATTATTTGAGGAGGAGTAATATTGACGTGCAAAATCCACATCACCACAACTCACGCACGCACACGCACTAGAAAAACTAATTTTCTCTGCTTTGTACAGATGAAGGAAAAGAAAAACAAAATCACAAATCAAGCAGAAAATATCACTTCAATGATAATCAATTCAGGCAAATTTAGCAATAAAAAAAATCTAACTACTTATTAAATATATAAATTTCCCAATTCAGTTTGTGTTCACTTACTGCACACTGCTAAAATTAAATGAGCTTTATTAAAAAATAATAATAATAATAATCAAGTACCGTCATTCCTAAAACAAATTAATAATAATAATAATAATACAACATTCTCCACTAGTTTTACTTTGTTTCTCGCCACAACATGGATAATCAAATCAATTAGTTTTCTTCAAACCAGCAATAACAAAAGATAAATAATAATCACAATAGCATTAATATTGGTCAGGTATTAATAACAGCTCAAAAGCAGAATAAGAGGGTCTGCGGCGAAGCGTTAAGAAGAGCTTTCATCAATCGGGGAGTCACACAGCAGGAGCACAGCTCAAACAATGAAGGAGAGCCTATTTAGTGGACAAGAGTTGAACGGGACACCCCGTCTCCTTTCTTCTCTCCTCAAACAACGTGCTTGTGTTACAGTAAGTACTGTTATGTGGTGTCTCCGGATGAGAGTTTCCGTGGTTGAGATGCGCCTAGTTGAGAAATACTGGGGAACCAAGAAGAAAGCGACAGATAAAACCAGAGGAAAAAAAGAAAGAGTACATTTTCTGTAGCTGTCGAAATACAGTGCGCCGCCGGGCTGCACCGAGACCAGTGTGTTGTTTGGACTTCTACGTCTGCCTCGTTCAGTTTGTGGATCAATTGAACGTGTTGGTTCCATCGGTCATTTTGACAAAAGTCCTATTTTTTCTTGCCAAAGAAGCTGAACCTCTTCTCCCGATCCTTATCTTTTCCGTCTTTATTGCGCATGGTCACACCTCCGGTATCGACTGTGCCAGGGGAGATGGGGGGCATGGTCATAGCACGGTTGAGGACCCGCGGACCTCCAGGTGAGTCTCTTGATCCCGATGGAATGGAACTGAGGATGGCGCTTATCCAGGAGCTCATTTCCGCCTTGAAGTGGACAAAGACATTTTTATCAACCGATTCAAAGCACACACATTACATATTTAGAAAGTAGCGGATCTGTTTTAAGACTTCGATACGTCTTACCTCATCCTTTGCTTGGAACAGGTACTCCTTTCCATCTCCTAGCCTGAAAGCACATCATTCACAAGGTCCGTTTACTATAAAGTCGAGAAATTATGCTTTCTTTCGATTTCGCTCATTTCTTGGTTTGAAATATTATATTCTAATGATAAAATCTCAATATTGTTCCCATGTATATTGCCCGCTACATCACCAATTTTGGGAATTCTTGTTTATCACGGAAACCCTGCTATATCGCAGAAATCTGCGGGTTAAAGTGCGATGGAGAGCCAAAGTCACCAATGTCCTTTTCAGCTGTTTATTGAACTATGGTAGAACGGTAATACACAAACACAATGACAAATATATTTGATGTTTAAAAAGGGTGTAAAAAAGGTTTTCTTATGTGGGCTCTCTCTATCGCAGGTTTTCATCTATAGCGGGTGGATTTGGAACGAAACCCCCAGTTTGAATGGGGTTCACTGCGCATTTAATTACAATATATGTCCTCTTATAGCGGCTGGGGGTGTTTATTTAGTTTACTGCACTATTAGGTGTAAGAAAGCCTTTATATACAACTGCATGATTTAAAATATCAAATGTTTGAATATTTTGTTATCTTTCATAAATACGTGTAGTAATAATAAGGATTTTTTTGTTTTGCAATATAAAAATTCGATATGTTTTATTACGGCGGCACGGTGGACGCCTGGTTAGAGCGTCAGCCTCACAGTTCTGAGGTGCGGGGTTCAATCCCCGTCCCCGCCTGTGTGGAGTTTGCATGTTCTCCCCGTGCCTGCGTGGGTTTTCTCCGGGCACTCCGGTTTCCTCCCACATCCCAAAAACATGCATTCATTGGAGACTCTAAATTGCCCGTCGGCGTGACTGTGAGTGCGAATGGTTGTTTGTTTCTATGTGCCCTGCGATTGGCTGGCAACCAGTTCAGGGTGCACCCCGCCTCCTGCCCGACGACAGCAAGGATAGGCTCCAGCACACCCGCGACCCTAGTGAGGAGAAGCGCGACAGAAAATGGATGGATGGATGTTTTATTACACCTCCATCAGTCACTTAAGGCTGGATCTCCATCACTTCCATTCTCAACATTTTTCTAGACACAACTCAGTAGTTTTTTCCCTCTAAAAGGCCACTGTTTAAGAAGATACATTAATAAGGATAAAGCTAATTATCAACCCACCGTAGCTTGAAAACATGTTTCCTCTTCTTATAGTCATGTGCGATCTCACAAACAGCCTCTCCGAGGCTGATTGGGACCTCTCCGTGGTATGGAATCCCATTAGTAGCGCTCTTGCCATCTTTGTAGAAACCGAGACTTCCTTTTCTTAGGACACAGTATACATTCTGCCATGACCTGTGTGATGATAAAAATGCAATTAGAAGCGTATAGGTAAACAAAAAAAAAAAGATTCTGTTTTGTTGACTTTAATATACATGTATTACCTGGTAGCTGCCTTCTTACTGTGCGACTCCATCTCTTGTTTTCGACAGAGTATACCCTCCACGGTGTCCGGGTCAGACTCGGCTCCACCTCTGCCCGGTAACGTGGCCGACGGCTCGAGGCGTGAGGACGCTAAGCCGCTGTCTCGACCTGGTCCGTTTTCTGACTCTGAGCCCTAGGATTCAGAGCAGAACATGAGTAGAGGTGGAGAAGCAGAATGTTGATGGAGGAAGTGAGGAGCAAAGCAGCTATTCAGAGGCTGACACGGGAAGGTCGAATGACAGTCGCTTCAAGCGTATCATTTCGTCAGTTCAACAGGTCCGTATAATTACACATTATCACAGCACTGTATGAACAATTGCACATTTACAGTCACTTGTACAGACATATCATTCGACATCTAATTACATTATAGCCACACTTCCTGGAAACGTATATGCCACACTGATCATACTGTAAATACTTCAGAAATTATACATATGACGCCCAGAATAATCTTTTTGAGTATCTTTTATTGTGTATGTGTATGGTGATAGCCAAGTCTCGGAGTAGCGAAGGCCACTGCAGCATATAGGGATGGACTAGTACAAACTACATATATAAATTCAACAATGACCACCACATATGCAACTCTACAGTCACTCCTGTCCTGGTCAATATGAGCACATATATACTTGAACAATGAACACCATCTGTCCATGAATCTGCATCATGCCTTGGAGCGCAGCCGGCAAATTATTTGACTGGACATGATAGACAGCGTGATGGTTGTGACAGGGAGCAATGATGCTGCAGTTGACCAGGAGCTGAGCAGAGACTACAAAGCTGACCAAGTCTTGGTACTCACACGCTCCGGGTGCTTTGGTTTACACACACGCTTAGCCTCTGATTTCGATCCCACTGACAATGATAGCGATAGCGACTGCTGGTAAAAACGCAACGGGACATTGTTAAATCGTGTCAACTATAAAAGCGTTTCTTCACTAATAAAACAATTCTTTCATCTGCAGACTTAAAAAAAGGTGATGTTTTCTTTCCACAATAGTCTGTGTGGATTCAACATAGCGGTCTCCCGGAACTAAACACAGATGACGATGTTGAAGTGGGTTCCTCCCCGCTTAAAACAATGTGAGTATCTGACAAGGGACAATGCTGCTAAGTCATGTAGGCGAGGTGAAGACACACATACACTCACAAACAGTACAGTTATACAATATGTTTGAATGACACATTTAGAATTTAGACTGAATTTAGGATCCAAATGAAGCAGGATTTATCGACCAAATATTTTTGGGATTCAAAATGTAATATTTCTGATCACTTGGCAGTTATAAAGTACACTTAGAAGTATTGTCATCTCACTGCAAAAAGGATGAAACTTGTTTTCTTTTCAAATTGAATTTGAATCGCCAAAAGGCTGGACCCACCATCATGAAAAAACAAAACAAAACAAAACAAAAACAATCTCTCACCTGTGACGTGTCATTGTCACTGTGCACTCCATTCACAGACACCGACTGATTCAGTGTTGTCTGGTCTAGACTGGTTCTGTGTTTGACAAAGAGATAACGCACATTACCAAACACAATGTTGACACTGTGGACCCACAGCTTTATGCTGGATAAAAATCAACCTTTGGTTTACCTGGCCGCAGAGTCATGCACTTGACTTTCTACCTCCGACCGCACCGCTTCCTCTACCGGGGCTGGTGTGGGGGGCCGTCGTGCCCTCTCCTCTTCCTCTCGCCGCCTCTGAATGTCCTGCTCCTCCAGCTGAATAATAGGACCTCAGTTGTCATATCTGAACTCAAGCCCTCGAGACTGAGGATTAAAGAGTGATGCTTACGTCACAATTGTATTTGTATTCAGTCTACTCACTGTAGTAAGTTTCTCCAACTGGACAAAACGCTCTTCCCAGGAAGCAGCAAGTTTCTCAAAGGCCTCGTGGCGCTTTATTAGACTTTCCACCTCGTCTACATTGGAGCCGAGGTCTGCTGTCCGCACAAGAGGTTCTTGCCCAGCCAACCAAGACTCTGCGACATAGGCATCCCGTCCAAACTGCAATACTTCCAGCACTGAGAGGCCAGGAAAAGAGTGAGAGTAAGTTTTTACACTCGTGCAACACTATTATCTGGTAACTGAAGCAAATGGCACCTTGAATGTGCCCCCTTATTCACAGTATAAGATGATGCGGTTACATACTAATTTGTAAATAGTCCATCTTGTCCTGCCAATTGTTGTTGATCTTGTCTCTCTTTTCTTGTAACTGACCGAGCTTTTCCCGGATCTGAAAATGATGAAGTGATGAGCAATGACACATTTTTGATTGTGATAGGCGAATCAGCGCAAGAGAAAATGACCTCATCAGTGGCATAGTGATTCTTGTCGATGAGCGTGTTTCCCATGTCAATACAGGCTGTGAAGCTGTCTGCTCGGGTCTCAATCTCCGACTTGATGTCTTGATGATTAGCAATGACCAGGTCCGCGGAAGATACATCCCTGCAAGAAAACAATGAGAAGTAAGGTACAAGCAAGAAACACAATGAATACGGCACATTTTGCAGTACCGTTATGTACTAACCTGGGGCTGTCGTGTGCATCAATCTGCAGGTTGACCCCATCCATCCAGAGCATGAGGTCTCGCACCATGTTGAAGAAGCGGAACTTTTCCACGGTGTCGAGGAGGAGTACCCTGCGGGACTCACCGGCCTCAAGAAGACCCTGCCAAGCAGAGCTCACAGCATGTTCACTCCGGTTAATGTCATCAGCTTTCTCTCCAGCGTAAGCCTTTTGCAGCCTCGCGGCATCATCTTGCACCTGGTTCACCTTGGGGTAAAAAGGGAAGATAGAGAGATGAACCCTTTTTAGAAGCTCTGCATCTATATAGGCGACATTTAATCAACAGATTACCTGTCCACTGAGGGCCTGAATGTCATTTTCCAAAGTATTGTGCTGTCTGTGTAGATGCTGGACAGTGTTTAAATCTCGGCCGAGGTCAGACGGTAGCGCCTCCCGCTTCTCCTTGACGCGCCCAAGAACCTCCATGGCATCCTGATGGAAGCGGTGCAATTCATAGGAGGCTGCCAACATCTGTGTGCGTGTGTCAATCAGTTCCAGCAGGTCGGCCCAGGCCTCGTTCAGGCCATCTTTCCACTCGGCGACGCTGGCGTTCTCCGGGTGACCAGATTCAATGAGGTCGTCCGCCAGTCCATTTACGCCATCTACACGCTCTTGGCCAATTGTGCTCGTGTCACGAGCAAACTCGCGAAACTTGTCTCTCAGCATCTGTGGAAGGAAAAAGAAGGAATTCAGCGACATTTCCCAGAGCACCATATCAGGATGTGCCGGGGGTGGAATAAAACTTACTGTGACATGCTCATAGTCCTGTCCTAGTTCATGGGAGCCAGCCACCACCTCCCTTTCTGCGATCCACTGTTCCAAATCATCCACCTCCCGCTTTAACTGGGTCAGACGAAGTCTCTCCTGAAGCCTCCCACGGCGCTCCTCTGCGAGGTCTTTCAACCCAGCGTACAACTTGTCGACTTGTGCTTGTCGTAATGTGATTCTGTCACTGTCAAATTGAACATATACCATGCCAGTTAGTGGTTCGGAATGTACTCTTTAAAGATTTGCGAAGAAGAGTTTATGCATTCTCTAACCTCTCTGGATGTTCGCTGGTCACCATTAACCGGCTGCTATTGGCTAACTGGTGAATGGTCTGGGCGTAGTCTTCAAGCGCTTGTTCCAGAGTTTGGTGCTTTTTAACCATCACGAGAGCACTCTGTTCATCCTGAGAGGCAAACAATGATGATGACTTTAGATCAAACTGAGAATGTGGCAAATGGCAATAAGTCAATCCGAGGCCTGATTCGTCTCGGCTTACCTTTGCCTTTTCTTCCGACATCATGTGCAACTCCTGCTCTCCCATCCAGGCCTCCGCCTCCGCCGCATCAGCATAGAACTGCTGGGCTCGATTGGCCTCGACTAGACGAGCGTGACGTTTGTCGGTCTCGTCAATCAGCTGGTCCCAAAGTTCTTTCAGCTCAACAAGTCGCTCCTCCAGAACAGACTGCCGCTCCTTGTCTACCTGGCTTTGAGTCTTTCCTCGTTTGTGGATGTCATCAATTCGGGGTTGATGTCCCTGGATCTCCTTTTCCAATGTCTGATGGAGAAACAAAGAACATGATCAGGTTGTACGCATTTGTATAGATGCTAGACTCTGCTCACATCGCAATTATGGCCAGAAGGTAGCACCTCCCGCTCTCTTTTTACCAACCTCCACCTTCCTGATCAAAAATACCTGGTTCTTCTTGATAAGTAGCTGTACTGTGGGAAGATCTTTTCCGTGGTCTGTAGAGGTTGCCAAAGGCATCCTCTCTTTCACCCACAACTGTGGGAAAAAGATTGAAGTCAATTATGAAAAAGTAGAAACATTGTGATATACTTTTTTTAAAATCAGAATTAAACCCACAATTTCGTCTTCCAGGTCTCTGTTGAACTGGTGGGCCTCTTTGGAGGCAAGTAGCCGCTGTCTCCTCTGTCTAAGAGGCTCCTGAAGGCTGGAAAAGCTGTCTGTGACACGCCTTTGTTGACCATCTACCTCAGCAAGTCCAGCATCTTCCTGAGACAAAGCCAAGGCTTGAGACTGCAGTGACTGCACCTCCTTCTCCCTGACCTCCATCTGGTGCTCCAGCATCTACACAGGGAGAAAACAGCGCAAGACAATCAATCGTTTAACAGACACGACCAACATGCAAGTAGTCACACCAGAATTTTGATTTGTCAGTAACAAGATATTATTCGTTGCTGAGGCCTACCTGATGCTTCTTGAGCAGGATGTTGACACTGGTCAAATCCTTGCCATAATCGTCACTATGCAGCTGACCCTCAAGGTTCTTCACCCAGCCGTCCAGAGCACAGCAGCTCTGTGTGAACAACTCTGCCCGATTGGCATCAAACAAGCACTGGGCTTTGGTGCGGGTGGTGCTCTCTAACTCCTCCCACTGACGCTGTAGGTCCTCGAGGGTTTGCTGAACAACAGGTTTCAACTCTGGCTTCTCTGCCACAAGAGCCTGGCCCTCCTGTCAAAAACACAAGCGTTAGAACAATTAGCGATGCCATTTCCCTGTGTCGTTTTAGATGACAAAATAATAATTCTTATAATAAAAATAGTCACACCTTGTCGATTTTGTCTAACCAGTCTTTGTTAGAGGCCAGTTCTGCCATGAAGGCCTGGTGTTTCTGCCACTTGCTGTGAAGATTTCGAGCCTCATCATATGACATGTCTTGAGCTGTCAGCATTTTCTCATTGATCCATAATGTGAGCTACAGTAAGGAAAACAGATCTCAGACAACAGCCTTCTTGGGTATCATTGCGATTGACAAAATGTCAAAATAGTTTGGGATATTTTTTTAATCACGATTGATGCGCTATTTGTACCTCCTGTCCATCTTGGAGGAAGTGTTGCAGTTCACGGTTATCCTTAAGTTTTGCCAGCAATTCACTGGCAGCATTCTTATTCTTGAGATGCCTGTTCAAAGTGAATGAGAAAGTTCAAATGGGGGCATCTTTACAAGAGGAAAAAGGTGTCTGTTTTAAATATGCTACAACCTCTCCTGAATAGAATCCACTTTCTCTTGGATCTTATCAGAGTTTGCATTGCCATCGTTAATGAGGCGCCGTCCCGCCTCCACAACACCAGTTATCTTCTCCTCGCTGGCATCTGTGGTGGTGAGGAAATCTTCATATTTCTTAATGGCCTCGTCCGCTCCCTGGAGACTTGTCGGCATTTCTGTGTGGGATAATACATACTCCTACAAAGACAAGAAAAGAATGTTCTTCAACACATTTATTCAGTGATTCTTGACAATGTCCTGAAGTATAAAATGAGTAACATTTCTGGACACAAAGAAAGAATTTTAGATTCCTGTCCAGGTTTATCTGCCTTATTAGCTACCTGTGACACATGAAAGAACATACTTTCTATCAAAGTGCAATACTGGTCGTGCTAAACAGTTCTTTTGTTACTTTCACTTTCAATGTAACAAGTTATTTTGTAGCTCAATCATGACTGCAACACAGTGGTACTCTGCTTCGCACACCAGCAGGAAGCCTGGTGTTTGCGTACAACTAGCTTGGACTGTACCCTTTAGATATTTTTAGAATAATTGTGGTCATGGCTCTCTGGAAGAAACCTTAGTTCTGTAGTCCCTTTTCCTAACCTGGCTGTTGAGGAAGGCCTCCGCCTGCTTTGCATCTCTTAAGAACGTCTGGAAGTCGAACGCTTGGGCCAAAAGACTGTGGCGGTTCTCCCACATTTGACGCAGCTCATGCCAGCCAGTATCCAGCGCCTGGAGCCTTTGAGCCAAGAACATGTGTTGTGCATCTGTTTGACCTCGGGTCACCTCCTCACCGACCACTCGCATTTTTTCATAGTCCTCCTTGTAGTTATCCACCTCATTTTTTATATTCTCATGCTGGGCTAGCAAACTCTCAGCCTCAGGCAGAGAGGTGGGACTGTCCTCTGAGGCCACAGCTGTCTGGGTGCGGGATAGCCACGACTGGAAGTCATCGAGATCCCGGAGGAAGCCCTGCAGCTTGCTGGCCTCTCCCAGTGACTCTTCACGCCGTTTCATGGTCGAGTTCAACTCCTCCCACACTTCCTGTATTCCTGCCAGGCGATCTTGAGTCTCCCCTGCTTGATCTGGATGTTCCTTGGCCAGTTTGTCTGCCTCCTCTCTCAGGTCATCTAATTTCCCCTGTACAGATACAAACAATATCTTTAACGCTCTCATTGTTCCATACCCTACCCAGAAGTTACTCCATACCTGAATAGCTTCTAGGTCTCGCTCCATGCCTGTGAGTTTGCGCTGTAGTGCCATCACTCCAGTCAGATCATTTCCCAAGCTCTGAGTAGATTCAATTACTTTGGTCTTTTCCTTCATCCACGTTTGGATCTCATTACATTCCAGGTGGTAGTTTTGGATATTAAGGGCTGACTCCAGGCCTTGTTTCTTTTGATCAGCCAGTTTCTGGAATTCTTTCCACCTAAGGATGATACCGAAGGTATTTTTTTTATATCATGTTGTATTTAGCTGGGTCATTACCACCATCATTTGCATCTCTAACCTGTTGTTCAGACGGTCACATGTCTGGTGGATTTGGTCTTTGTTGCAGTTGTCAGAAGTTAACAGCTGCTCGGCCACCTTGTTCACATCGGTGACACTGGTCCCTACGTTGTTCATTTCAGGTTCCAGTGTTTCAAACCTGCAGCCACACAGGAACTCAATTTGTAATCTGTACTACATTATTGAATTTGATCAGTGGTGAGCCATCAGCAAGGCCTTCTTTCCTGGCCTAAACACTATCAGAGGCTCTGAACTACTATTACAACCTCAGTTATAATGTTTTTTCCATGAAATTGCATTTCATATATTCTTGGCTGCACTGCTTCCAGTAGTGAATGCGGATGTTGGATTTTTTATTTTTTATTTTTTTTTTGTCGAATCAGATTTCAACCTCTATGTGCTGCTATGTCAATAAAATCTGCCCAGGGCCTTCAGAATCAGTAGTGCTGGCCAATGTACCTTAAAGTACATTGGGGCCATGGGAGTATTTCTTCAACCGATTGGTTTAAGCTAACTGGCCCACAATAATGTCAGCATTTTTCCATCCTCCGATTGACTATTCAGAGCAAGCCAAGTTCGACTACAAAGCACGTCTGTAGCGATCTACACACATTAACACATTTAATAATCAGCATCTCTGGTGAGTACGATGTATTGAATTAATTTTTTTGTCACGTTATTTGATTAATATTGATTTTGAACCGCTCCAGATAAAGTACGTGGCACAGGTGTGTGATGAGTTGTTGCGTTTTTGTATAGTATCGATGGTTTCTATAATTGCGATGTGACGGTTGTGGTATTAAGAGGTGGATTAAGTCTGGTAGCTGCCCACTGAAGGCCCAGGTAACAAATGCATGGCCCATCATGGCATTTGATAAAATAACTAAGCTGGAGAATACACAATTTAGAATTAGATTTTTGGTCAGCTGTACCTTGTTTAAAATGCAACGAAGATTGAGCATACTCTATAATTGCTGTGTTTTATTTTAATGTGTGGCATTGTTGTTTGTGCGAGCTAATTACTTGGCATTTGTCACCAACAATTGTGGCATCTTTTCACATTGTTCACTTCTAAACTGACCTCTGCTGCACCACTTCCAAGTCTTCAAGTTTGCTCGGGATCTCCATGCCATGTAACCACTTTTCTTTTTCTTCCACCCAGAGTTGGCAGGCACCTGCCTCACTGAACATGCGATAAAGTGCTAAAGCACCTTCCAAGGCCTGGCGCCGAGACACCGACAGAGATTGTAGCTCTTCGTAGCGCCGCTCAATAGCAGGTAGCCGGCCCTCCACCTACATTGACAATAAAATATAATTAAGTATGACAGTCAGACAGCATGATTTGAGATGCATAGAAAACAAAGCATACATACCTCAGGGAAATTAGCATAGGTTTGTGGCAGTGCTTGGTTCTGCTCATGCAGGGATTCAATGAGAGGTTGATGGCTCTTGACTTCCTCCTCAATTTCCCTCTGCTTGCGAGCTAGAGTTTGGGTGGAGAACTCGTCGTGACCCACGTCCTGACTAGAGACCTGTCTTAGTGTTTCCATTAGCCAAGCATCCATGTCATTAGCATCCGTTAGGAACTGATGCAGGGCCACTGAGTCTTTAAGCTTCTGTTCTCTCAATTTTGTCGTCTGGGAAAAAGAAAGAGCAAGAAATCAAACAAAACTCATTTATTAGGTTTTTCTTTTTGTACTGGGCCATAACTGTCAAACACTTTTAAAGAATGTTGATCACCACCCACCTCCTCCAGATGTGTCCACTGTGCACGAATATCTTTAATATTTTCTGTGATCTCTGGGGCTCCAAAGTTTCCCTCGTTCACCAAAGCTTCCCCCGCAGCAACGCTGTTACTCAGCGGGCCATAGCGGGCTGCCATCTCATCCCTGAAAGCCTCGTGTTTACTGAGCAGATGAAGGGCAGAAGTGAGGTCACGGCCACACTCTCCGCTGGTCAGGATCTGCTCCTGCTCTCTGATCCAGGCTGCCTCCTCTCCCAAGTCCCACAGGAACTGCCATAGGCGACGAGAGTCCTCCAGGCGTTCTCTGCGTTGTCCAGCAAGCTGCCCAAGCTCCTCATAGGCTTGGCCTAGCAAGTCGACCTTTTCACTAACCAGTCCTGGCTCGCATGGTTTGTAGGCTGGCAATTAGAAGGGCAAGGAACATGTGCCACTGTCAACATCTAGTGAAAGTAAGTCTTACTGAACAGAAAATGTAAAGAGAATGTGCTAACAATTGTTCAACCCTCACCTTGGTCATAAGAAGTGAAACGTTTAGCAGCTCCCTGCACTGCTTTGATTCTCTCTGCCTGAGCAGAAATATCAGCCTCTACTAGAGTGTGTTTCTGAAGTAGGTCCAAAACATCATGCAAATGTTTGCCACTGTCTTGGCACTGCAGACGACTCTACACACAGAAATAGAATAATCACTTCCAATAATCACAGTCACTCTAGGTCAGGGGTGTCAAACTCAAATTCACAGTGGGCCAAAATAAAAAATTGGGACAACGTCGCGGGCCAAACTCAATATTTAATGAAAAATCACTGCGATGTGCATGTTTCCCTTCTCTGCAGAAATGTAGCGTTAAAGTTCATCATATGACAATAAACAAAAATTTTGCTGAAACACTGAATCTGGAAGAAACAAACTTTAATATTATAAACACGAGAAATCAAATTTGCGATAAAAGACATTGGTATGTGTTTGTTGTTTTGTATTTAAATAGATAACATGAATTCTTCTGTCTCTCCATCTTCTATTTATCTATCTCCAACTGCCTTTCTTTTTGATGTCAATCTTTCTTCAAAGGCCAACAACAAAACAACCCGAAAAAATAAGAATGTCCTTCAATAAAAATCCAAACTTCAAACTATTAACAGTCCCTGCCTAGGAGTTGATAAAGGGCATTAAATAAACCCAAACAATTCAATGATGTTATATTCTTTGTTACAGCCACGTTGCTCCACACACGACAACACGGTCTGTCTTTGACTTTAGTGAACAGACAATCTGCCTCCCACCTGTCTTGGAAGTGAACCGTTTTCCATCTTTTTGTTTGGCCATTTTTGGGACGGGGAAGTGTAAATTGGCTCGAGGAGACCGGTAGCATAGTTGCTAACGACTGCAACAGAAAGGGAAGGGGCGCTCGCCGGTCTAGACTGATGGGCCAACACACAAGCAAAGCATTCTGGGATTTGTAATATTAAGAGTCGCATGTGCTATATACTGGCGGGCCAGCTCTATTACACATTTGATATGGTCTTGCGGGCTAAATATAATTACATCGTGGGCCAAATTTGGCCCCCGGGCCTGAGTTTGACATATATGTCCTAGGTGCATCCTGGTTAATTGGCTGCGTGTGTAAAATGCTGCTTCAGTACCTTCATCTCAGCCATCCAGTCCATGATGTAACGCATCTCTTCAAACAGCCTCTGTAGGTCTCGATGGGCATTGAGTCGTTCTCTGCGTGCAACCAGAAGCTCCTTGAGGTATTCCCAGAGACGAAGCACATTGTCCCTTCTTGCAAGCACACGTCGCACATCGTGGTATCCCTCTGCCTCCAGCTCTTTGGCAACAGCCTCAACTGCAGCCACACGCTCCCAATACGCACCAATGTCTGTCTCAATCGCCTCGTGTTTACGAGTGGCAGCTTCCACCGCTCCCAAGTCAGTTCCAAAATTGTCCTGATAGCAAAAGTAATCCAATGAGATTTCCCAACAAATGTATGCTGCGTTTTTAATGTGGCTATAGGGAGATTCCAAAGAATCACCTGAGACACCAAGCGCTGATTCTCACTCAGCCATGTTTCCCGCATAGCAGCTTTGCGGTCAAAACGTGCTGCAAGCATCTCTAGCTTTTCTTGGCGGATCAGTTCGTTTCTGAGTGCCAGCTCACGTTCATGCTCTGCCTTTTCAAGTCGCTCCCATGCCTGCGCATGGAAATAAGGCAATTATTGAGGCAATACGGAAATTATTCAGGAAATAAGCACCACACACTACGACTAGGACTACTTGATACATGTATCAATCTATTGTGGATAAATCAACACCTTGTTGATGTCAGAGATTAGTTTTCCCTCTCTTGGCGTGTAAACTTTCTGGTTGTTTGCTCTCATCTTGCTCTGGATAGTAAAGAGGAGGACCTCTAAGTTTCCTTTCTCTGTGAATCTGTGGTGACAAACAATCTGTGTTAAAAAAAAACAACTATATAATACATATGAATGAAACAGAACAACAAGATGAATCACTGTTATACTGATTTAAAACAAATGCTTTCTGTGACTTACTTGGGTGGTTTCTCCACAGTGCGGTAAGAATTAAATGCCTGGAGCTGATTCTGCACAGCGCTGAGTGAGTTAGCTAGCTGCCGATCATTCAGAGTCACTATTGTCTGCTCGATCCACTCCAGCAGCTCTGAGGCCAAGCTCTCATACTTGTCTATCAGCTGATCAGCCTCAATGGCATAGTCAAGGACCTGCAAGCGAGATCTCAGGGTTAAAGCAACTGCCAAGCAAATTGCAACGAAACACTCACTGTATATTTATGATTCATATCAATGTATGTTCAGTATATTAATTCACAGGGCACCTAACCTTGCCAATACGTTTGCCCTCCACTGCTAGCGCTTTCATCTTTGAGAAGTAATGGTAGTAGGTTGCCACATAGGTAATGATGGACTTCTCATCCGGCTGATCAACGTTAACATCTGGGGGAGGACAAAAAAAATAGAGTGTGTGTTAAATTATTTTGGAAGTACATTGTTCGTTACTGATGTGACGCACTGCCATCTACGCTATAATTGAGCTTGGTAATCCTGGAATTAAACCACTAAGGTTTAGTGGAAAGATACGCTGCAGTTACAAGTTACATAAGGCTTTGTGCGTTTGTAGTGGCTTTACACACTCACCTTCTGGGTCCAGCAGCTTAGTGAGGCCCATCTCCTTCTCAGCCACATTGAAAGCATTCTGGAGATTGTAGTGAGCGTTGGACCTTTTCAGGGTGTCAAATTCTATCAGGTCGGGTCTGGAGAGGCCCGAAAACAATTATTATTTTAATTGGAACAAACTGCGGGGGGAGGCAGAATTGAAAGGCGTCATCACCTTATTATGATAGAGAATTCAACCTTGAAATAAATGTTACAATCTATAAAAAAGTGATTAGTCTCTCGTGATAAGACCAGGAAATAGAAAATAAACCAATTGAAGCAGGGGACTACCTATACAATCAATCATGTGCTGCCTCCTCTATACCTTGAACAGTTATGTTAATGGTAGTGTCATGGCTTATATACTGTAGGTATCCTTCAGTAACTGCACTGAGAGCAATGTTAACCTTCAATAACATTTAACCACTGTATCATTGCTGAGTCTAAGCTTGAGATATGTACATACAGTTTAACAAGCTATTCAAACAGCACTATCACCTACTGGATGTGCAAATGACTTACCAAGAATGGCTCTACATAAATTGGAAAATAAGTGGGTTATTATTCCTGTGATCTAGGTCATCTCACTCCTAGTTTTATTTTTATCTTCCGCCATCCTACAGACTAAGAAGACCTGAATAAAAACACCGCTGAGAAGGGTAATAGCACTGTAACAAATGATACAGGTAAAAAAATAAAAAAAAATAAAAAAAGTGGCCACCACCAAAATCTTACTTTGAAAAGACTTCTATTCAAAAGGACCAACAATGGGTAGTTTCATTGCACATGCCAATGTAGTAAGCAGCATCAAGTACAAGAAGTCAATGACCTGTGTTTGTGTACGATGGCATTGAACGCTAGACCATCTCTCCAGCTGGTAGTGAAGTTGTGGATGTTGACATTGGGGTAGCTGTGAGGCCAGGACAGAGGTGATAAATCATTAACTTGACACACAGGTTCGGCAGAAACTAATTTAGGAGTGTGTTGAATAGCATAAAGAGCCAAATATATCTTAAACATATTATGACTCTTCTCTCCAGCGGATTTCTCACCCGGCAGTTTTCATTTGGCACCACAAGAGAAGGGCATCTTTTGCGGATTTCTTCTCTTTGTTGTCCTCTGTCTCGACGCTGATGTCCTGAATCTGTGGCCGCATCATTCATTCATTTAAGGTGATACCCACATAACCCAACACTGGATTACAGTATGAGACTTATTACCTGGAAGCGGAGAATTATGGTCCAGATGAGCCCCAGGGTAAGACGGTGATTTCCATCCACAATATCATGTGATCCCATGTTTTCTAGATGGACCTTTTGCTCTTTGAGGAATTGCAGGGCTTTATCAACATTTTCTAAGCAGTGGATACGCATGCGGCCTTTAGTGGGCTTTGGCTGTTAAGCGAGAGAGGCAAAGAAGATCCAGATTGTAAATGCCAGTAGAGAAATAAAGTCACACATAAAGATGATGAAATGAAGCACATGTGTCCTTCCTCATAACTTTCGGTGCTAGGAGGGGGACAGAGATTGATTTTTTTTTTTTTTTAGATACTGACCAGCTGTTCTCCTGAGAGCACTTCCAGCAGGCGGATAAGCATGCGGCCATCACGCAGGTCCGTGTACAGGTCACTGATGCGACAAGTGACTCGGCCTAAGTGAGAGTTCACCCATTTGGTGAAGGTCTTCTTCTGTACAGCTTCACGCTCATCTGAAAAGGAATGACAAGGAGAGAGAAAGGTTTTTAAATCAAGTACCATGAAAGATAAAACCACAGTGCAACAATCTCCCCCCCACAAAAAAAATGAATACAATCTACAACTTTAAACCTCAGCAAGCAGACCTTAGATCCAGTCCATTTTACAAACCCCAATTCCAATGAAATTGCGCTGTTGGGTAAAACGTAAATAAAAACAATTGTATTCTGTTTTTTGAAAAATGCAGCCCTATGGGGGGCACAAGCCAGTGCAAACTGTAGGCCGGTCCCCAGCCCGGATAAATGCAGAGGGTTGCGTCAGGAAGGGCATCCGTCTTAAAACTTTGCCAAACAAATATGAGCGTTCATCCAAAGAATTCCATACCGGATCGGTCGTGGGCCGGGTTAAAAACGTCCGCCACCAGCGCAGTCAACCTGCAGGGCACCGTTGGAAATTCGGCTACTGTGGGTCGAAGTCGAAGAAGAAGAAGAGGTGGAAAGCGGGTTCTTCGGCAGAAAGAGAAGAGGAAAGCACAGAGCCTAGAACTGAATGTGGGGACTTTGAATGTTGGGACTATGACAGGAAAATCTCGGGAATTGGTTGACATGATGATTAGGCGAAAGTTTGATATATTGTGTGTTCAGGAGACCAGGTGGAAAGGCAGTAAGGCTAGAAGTTTAGCGGCAGGGCTTAAATTATTTTACCACGGTGTAGATGGGAAGAGAAATGGAGTCGGGGTTATTTTAAAAGAAGAGTTGGCTAAGAATGTCTTAGAGGTGAAAAGAGTATCAGATCGAGTAATGAGGCTGAAACTTAAAATTGAGAGTGTTATGTATAATGTGATTAGTGGCTATGCCCCACAGGTAGGATGTGACCTAGAGGTGAAGGATACATTTTGGAAGTAGCTAGACGAAGTAGTTCTGAGCATCCCAGACTGTAATGATTGTAATGGACATGTTGGTGAAGGAAATAGGGGTGGTGAAGAAGTGATGGGTAAGTACGTCATCCAGGAAAGGAACTTGGAGGGACAGATGGTGGTAGACTTTGCAAAAAGGATGCAAATGGCTGTAGTGAACCCTTTTTTCCAGAAGAGGCACGAACATAGGGTGACCTACAAGAGTGGAGGTAGAAGCACGCAGGTGGATTACATTTTGTGCAGACGATGATTATCTGAAAGAGGTTACCGACTGTTAGGTAGTGGTAGGGGAGAGTGTGGCTAGACAGCATAGGATGGTGGTGTGTAAGATGACTCTGGTGGTGGGGAGGAAGATTAGGAAGACAAAAGCAGAGCAGAGAACCATGTGGTGGAAGCTGAGACAAGACGAGTGTTGTGCAGCTTTTCAGGAAGAGGTGAGACAGGCTCTCGGTGGACAGGAGGAGCTTCCAGAAGACTGGACCACTGCTGCCAAGGTGATCAGAGAGGCAGGCAGGAGAGTACTCGGTGCATCTTCTGGCAGGAAAGGAGAGAAGGAGACTTGGTGGTGGAACCTCACAGTACAGGAAATCATACAAGGAAAAAGGTTAGCTAAGAAGAAGTGGGACACTGAGAGGACCGAGGAGAGGCGAAAGGAATACATTGAGATGCAACACAGGGCAAAAGTAGAGGTGGCAAAGGCCAAACGAGGAATATGATGACATGTATGGCAGGTTGGACACTAAAGAAGGAGAAAGGATCTCTCCAGGCTGGCCAGACAGAGGCATAGAGATGGGAAGGATGTGCAGCAGGTTAGGGCGATTAAGGATAGAGATGGAAATATGTTGACTGGTGCCAGCAGTGTGCTAGCTAGATGGAAAGAATACTTCGAGGAGTTGATGACTGAGGAAAATGAGAGAGAAGGGAGAGTAGAAGAGGCACGTGTGGTGGACCAGGAAGTGGCAATGATTAGTAAGGGGGAAGTTAGAAAGGCATTAAAGAGGATAAAAAATGGAAAGGCAGTTGGTCCTGATGACATTCCTGTGGAGGTATGGAAGCATCTAGGAGAGGTGGCTGTGGAGTTTTTGACCAGCTTGTTCAATAGAATTCTAGCGCGTGAGAAGATGCCCGAGGAATGGAGGAAAAGTGTGCTGGTGCCCGTTTTTAAGAACAAGGGTGATGTGCAGAGCCGTGGTAACTATAGAGGAATAAAGTTGATGAGCCACACAATGAAGTTATGGGAAAGAGTAATGGAGGCTAGACTCAGGACAGAAGAGAGAATTTGCGAGCAACAGTATGGTTTCATGCCTAGAAAGAGTACCACAGATGCATTATTTGCCTTGAGGATGTTGATGGAAAAGTACCGAGGTCAGAAGGAGCTACATTGTGTCTTTGTAGATCTAGAGAAAGCCTATGACGGAGTACCCAGAGAGGAACTGTGGTACTGCATGCGGAAGTCTGGAGTGGCAGAGAAGTATGTTAGAATAATACAGGACATATATGAGGGCAGCAGAACAGTGGTGAGGTGTGTTGTAGGTGTGACAGACGACTGTTTGCAGTGGTGATGGATAGGCTGACAGATGAGGTTAGACTGGAATCCCCGTGGACCATGACGTTTGCAGATCACATTGTGATCTGCAGTGAAAGCAGGGAGCAGGTGCAGGAACAGTTAGAAAGATGGAGGCATGCACTGGAAAGCAGAGGAATGAAGATTAGCCGAAGTAAGACAGAATATATGTGCATGAAGGAGAGAGGTGGTTGGGGGAAGAGTGAGGCTACAGGGAGAAGAGATAGCAAGGGTGGAGGACTTTAGATACTTGGGGTCAACCGACCAGAGCAATGTTGATTGTGGTCAGCAAGTGAAGAAATGGGTCCAAGCAGGTTAGAACAGGTGGAGGAAGGTGTCGGGTGTGTTACGTGACAGAAGAGTCTTTGCGAGGCAAAGTTTATAAAACTGGTGAGGCCAGCCATGATGTACGGATCGGAGACAGTGGCACTGAAGAGACAACAGGAAGCAGAGCTGGAGGTGGCGGAAATGAAGATGTTGAGGTTCGCTCTCGGAGTGACCAGGTTGGATAAAATTAGAAATGAGCTCATAAGAGGGACAGCCAAGGTTCGATGTTTTGGAGACAAAGTTAGAGAGAGCAGACTTGGATGGAGATTCTATTGGAGAGGAGAAATAGTGAATATATTGGTAGAAGGATGATGAGGATGGAGCTGCCTTGCAAGAGAGCTAGAGGAAGACCAAAGAGAAGTTTGATGGATGTCGTGAGGGAAGACATGAGGGCAGTTGGTGTTCGAGAGGAGGATGCAGCAGATAGGCTTACATGGAAAAGGATGATGCGTTGTGGCGACCCCTAAAGGGACAAGCCGAAAGGAAAAGAAGAAAGAAGTATTCTGTTTTTGAAAATCATTTTCAACCTATATTAAATTAAATACACCACAAAGAGAAGATATTTAATTCTCAAACTGATGAATGTTATTATTAACATTTCAAGGGTAAACAGGTTGATTGGAAACAGGTGAGTGTCATTACTGGGTATAAATGGAGCATCCCTGAAAGGCTCAATTGCTCACAAGCAAGGACGGTGTGAGGTTCGCCACTTTGTGAACAACTGCATCATCAAATAGTCGAACAGTTTAAGAAGAACGTTTCTCAATGTACAATTGCAATGAATTTAGGGATTTCGTCATCTAAAGTATGTTATATCATCAAAAGATTCAGATAATCTGGAAGAATCCCTGCAAGAAAACGGAAAGGCCCAAAAGCCAACACTGAATGCCTGCATTAAAAACCATTGTCCAAAGGATATTGCCACGGGGGCTCAGGTACACTTCAGATCGTCGCTACATCTACAAATGCAATACCCATGGCATAAGTAACTTTCACATCTGTTAAGGCACCATTAATGCTGAAACATTTTGGAGCACCATATGCTGCCATCCAAGCAATTTCTTTTCAGGGACACCCCATCTTATTTCAGCAAGTCAATGCCAAGCCACATTCTGCACGTCTTACAACAGCGTGGATTCCTCGTAAAAGAATTGCAAAGAATTCCACCAACAAAGCTTGAACAATTACTGTCTTCCGTTCACAAATGCGTATTGAGTGTTAGTGATGTAAGACCGTGGTAAACATGCCCCTGACCCAGCTTTTTGGGAACGTTTGCAGTTTGCAGGCATCAAATTCAAAATGAGTGAATATTTGCAAGAAATCAAAGTTTAGTTTGAACATTGAATATCTTGTCTTATAGGTGGAAAAGGATTTGAAAATCATTAGATTCTGTTTTTTACATTTTACACATTGTCCCAACTTCAACGGAACTGGGGTTAGGACATAAACTATGCCATTAGGGTCACTGTATCGACAGTTTAGGAAGAGATTTTAATTTGTTAAATGAAAGTTTCATGACATTTCTGATCATTATATTCCGATGATTATACAAGAAAGCAGAAATAAAATTCCAGTACAAATGGTTGTCACTATATTACTGAAATTCTAGAAAAAGAATGAATGAATTAAACTCTTAACAGCAGCTCAGACATATGGACCAGGGAAATAAGAGGCTAATCCTTCTCTACCAGCTAACAAGGTAGCCTTATTTCTTGGACATAATGTCTCCCGGCGGCAGGGTGGACGACTGGTTAGAGCGTCAGCCTCACATTTCTGAGGACCGGGGTTCAATCCCCGGCCCCGCCTGTGTGGAGTTTGCATGTTCTCCCCGTGCCTGCGTGGGTTTTCTCCGGGCACTCCGTTTTCCTCCCACATCCCAAAAACATGCATGAATTGGAGACTCTAAATTGCCCGTAGGTGTGAATGTGAGTGCGAATGGTTGTTTGTTTGTATGTGCCCTGCGATTGGCCGGCAACCAGTTCAGGGTGTACCCCGCCTCCTGCCCGATGATAGCTGGGATGGGCTCCAGCACGCCCGCGACCCTAGTGAGGAGAAGCGGCTCAGAAAATGGATGGATGGATGGATAATGTCTCCCTTCCTTTTGAAAATGTTATTCTGGCATGGCTCTACATGCAAAATACTGGTAATATGAAAATAATAAATATAGCATATTTATTATATGCATGCATGAAAAGACCATTTACAGAGTAAACATCTTAAGTATGACAAGGTAACCAATAAAATCTGCCACGTTGCAAGTTTATTAATAGATGACGTCCTAAAGGGTAAGGTTCAGCAAACAACATGAGGAAACAAAAGACAGCAGTTGTGTAATCAACCACTCTGGCAAACAGAAGGAAAAAAGGAGTCGATTCTAAAATTTCAAACGTGCCTGCTAAGGTGGCGTAATACCACAGTGCACTGCACTTGAACTACATTGCAGGCTGAATGAAAGTACTTCCTCTTTGAGTTCTTTCACATGTAAAAGTGTGAAAGTAACAGAGCGGTTGTCGTTTCTCCTGATCTTTCAAAATGTATCGACATGAAAGCTCCATTTGCCCAATGTTTTCACATGAGCCTATTAATATCTTTACACGACGAGGTTGATTTCTATCGCAACACCTTGATAACACTTTATCGGCTGACTGCAGATGGGGATTCCAGTTATCCCAGAACGACTCAATGGAAAAATGATTCATCAGTCTTATGGTCCTTTCAAATTCTGAGATTGTCACTGCAAAATAAACTCTAAAGCTTGCTCAGCACTTCATGTAGGAAAAGGAAGCAACAATTAATTATATTGCGATGTTCGGTAGAAAGTTCATTATGCGCTAACAAGAAAGCAAGAGCCCTAAATGGGGAAAGAAAAGAGATGGAAGATTTTGTGGCATTATACCCTAACCCTATAAAGGCAGGATTATTATACCATTATAATGCCTCGTCAAGGCATAAAATGGAGAGGCAAAGTAGGATGGCATTTCAGTTAAGACAGCACTAGAGGTTGTTGCAGAATCAAATGATTGTGTTTTAAAAAGGGCAGCATTGTGATGTTCCATGGCACACCCGTATTGTTACATGGCACACCTCTATTTATAAAAGAGTCGGCCATTACGGATCCCTTTTCTGTACACTCAACTGACATTTTGTGGTTCAGTGTGAAAAAGCAAGTCCACATAATGCTGATCATTTCGATTGCCTTATGATACTGTACACTGTCACGCAGTTATTTGCAGTTATTTGTCGTTGCTGAGACTGCAGCGGTAGTCATGGGGGGGGAATGATATCTCTCCGTGTTTCAAATGTAAAAAACAGTATGGATTCCAATACCTTTAAGATGTAAAGTGTGTGTGTGTTTTTAATCCAATTTTGTTAAAGAAAAGGCCAATGGTACTTTTAGCGGCAATACTGAGGGACGTATTTTCTTGCGCAGCAATAAAAGTGGAGAATATGATCATGCTTTTTTTATTCTAAAGACATACAATCGTAAGACAAAGAATAAGTGAGAAGTGTTCAAAGGTTTTCAATCATAGCAGGCCTACAGGCACACTGGTTGAGTGGAAAGGGGCAAGTAAGCAGATGTTTCTTGTGCCATCTTTATCATAACCAACACTGTTCCCTGCATTTGCTTTTTTACTGGTTTGTCTTAGAATGTTAACCACTTTCTTGTACACATTTAATAATGTACAAAAGAATGCTCATTGTATGCTCATGGGAGAGCAGAGGTGGATTATTGTGACACATATCGGCATCTGCCTTTTTTAAAAATCCGTCAGCCGATAAGAGATCAACATAAAACTCTGTAAACGTCAGGGAACTAATTATTTCTTTCTTTATTCAGTTAACTTTATAAGCGATGCTGCTGACCCTGAGAACACTTCTCCTGCACTTTTTGTCTCTGTTTTAGCTTTTAATAAAGATAGGTAAAAGATTAACATTTCAGTTAAATATATATTTACTGTAGAACACTTAAGGGAACTATTTATTTGTTGAAGTTTTCCTTTAACTTTGAGATGTTGCTGAGCCTTGGGAGCTGCCTGCACTTTTTTTTTTTTTTTTTTTTTTAAACAAAGATGTCTCTTGTCTAAGATAAAAATAAATAAATAAAAAATTAACATGTTGCAAATCTAAAAAAAAGTTAAGTGTTCGAGTTTGAATTACTCAAAATATTGACACCAATATTTGCCCTTTTACAGCAAATAAATATTGGCTCCAAATATCGGTTATCAGCCACCACGACTACTAATAATCAGTATCGTTATCGGCCCTGTAAAAACCATATCGGTCTATCTCTAGTTGAAAGCACACATAACCGTACACTGATTTTGATTTATTACATGTGGCAGTGAGCAATGATTTATTGCTTTAGTTCTCAGCATTTACCATTTTCAAATTGTGCTAAAGCTTCGTGCCGTGGCCAAGTACAAGCAGTTAGTCTAATACTGTGTTCCTCATTCAATGATGAATTAGTGTCTGGTTGACCAACAAAAGATAAAGAAGAGCATACATGAGGGGAGAAAAAGAAAAAGAAGCATTCTTTGAACTCTCACCCCTGAAAATGGGTTCAATACATGGATCACTGCATAGTCAACGAATCCAGCATCACACTGATGTGATGCATGACACTGCACTTTGGATCAGTGTCGTCACTAAGGGCAAGAAGTGACCCCGTCTGAAAATAGCTTACCATAGTAAGCATTTCACACGATGGGAAGTGGAGTACAGTCCACCTGACTGATATGGTCAAACATGCCGGACTATTGTGATAAGCGATCACAAAAAGATACTAGAGAAATGGTTGGTCACAAAAGTTCTGATGAGTAATCTTTTTTCAGTTTTTCCCTGATGAGTTTTCTTCTCTCACCATTCCTGGTTCTCAGTTTTGGGATGAAACGCCCTTGATCCCATAAACTTCTGACATCCCATCTCAGCCTGAGTTTGCATAATGATTGATTCTGGTCACCATGTCCTCAGAAAGAATGGGTAAACAAAAGTCTGCTTTAATCTGCTTCGATGACCTTCTCTTGGTCATTCCTTCAGAAGATTATGGTGGAGGAACGAGGAAATCCGTGGGAGCATGACTTTTGTCTTAACGTTGCAGCTCAGTCATTTGAGGGAAACCAGATGCCTGCTATTTTAATGAACAAAGGATACACACCACCAAAAATCTTTTCACCCTTACAGTTTTATAGTCCGCTTTCGAAATTACACTTCAGGAGGTGATTTCCTGACTGCCAAGTAAGATCACAGAGTAGTCATTCACCATTCGTCATGACAAACAGATGGGTGGTGCTATTACAATTTGGGAGTGGCCGGTTCTATTGGTGAACTAATGAAGTGAATGTGAAAATAAATTCCTGTAATCCAGAGCCTCAACAACATTTAATGGGATCTTTGACCCATGCTCCAACCCTCTACAAAATGTTGTGCCAATCATATTTTTTATTTTGTATAATCCAGCTAACTGTGATCTGTCATTTTAATACCTGTGTCACAAAATGACAGCCGTGGAGAAAAAGAAAAAGGCAGTGATGGCCTTTGTAATAGTTTTTTAGGTTTTTTTTTTTTTTTTTAAACACAACACTGTACAGCTCCAGAGACACATGATTAGCAACAACCCAATCATTGGTTTTTAACTAAAACTTTGAATGTGTGTGCAAACTGCAAAATGGCACATACAGATGCAGAAGTCTTCATATTGCCCTTGCTATGAAAGCGGAACTGCCTTTGTTAATAGAAGTAGGGCTGTGGTAAAACTGCCACCTTGCAACATGAAGTATGTACTCTTTTTTTTTTTTTTTTTCCACTTATAACCGTTTGAGGTCAGATGTAAAGCACAGCAAAGCAACACGCTTCTTTTTCATCAACTGAAATGAGGCTCACAGACGAATAAGACCCAGACATCTGTTCAGGAAGCCTCCTTTTTTCCCCCTTTTGTGAAGACAGTGAAGGTATCAATGTATGATTCAGGTCATGCTTCTCTGCCATCTGCAGCTGCAGTTGATAATGTGCAAGTGTGGGGAGAAAGGGACTGGCCAAGGCCGATCCCATGGGAGAGGAGACAAACAGGGACCTCTAAGCCACAACATCTGGACAGAAAACAGAAGTGAAATGTCAACAAAACAGTAATTGTCCCTCAACCTCCAAAATGGACACTGTCTTGTGACACACTTCCAAGAGCAAACTGTTCAATGTTGGTCTAACTGTACAAACAAAAACGGAATTTTTATTTTGTTTGTGTGCTCGTGTGTGTTTCTATGGCTGCTGAACTCTCACAAAGTTAAACGTGACTCTTCAATACAGCTGCAGGGCACTTGAGTAAGAGCTTTCGATATATGAAGTTACAACACTCAGTTCGCAGTCAACTGCTAGGTTTGAAACTTAACCTTCGAAGTATCCACACAAAAACCGCTGCAGAAGACAATTGAAAGCTTTTACGGTGAAAAACTATATAATATAAATGAGTACCAAAGTAAAAGGTACACTTAAGTGGTATGGTCTCAGTCCACTCACTGAGTTGTTTCAACATCTGTTTATTTTGTGTGGTTTATGAGCAGCTACTTAAGTATTTTAAAACAATCATGCTGGGTAGCAAATTAGGGCACACTATAGGAAAGTCAGTAACGTCCACAGTAGTTAACCCAGTGGGTAAAGGGAGGTAGAACCAAAAAAAATAAAAAACATTGAAATTGATTACACTGAGACTACAAACTAAACAGTGAGTGTGCGTAATCAAATATTTTTCTTCAGAATTAAATTTAACTACGTGGCTCACCCTTTCATTACAGCTATCTACTTTAACTGTGGTTAATGAGTTACTTTCCTTATCCTTCAGATATTATGTGCCACAGAGTCAACTCTTGCTTTATCTGCTTTTGACTTAGAACCTATTTGTGCTCAAATTAATTTTACATTGGAAAACAAGTGTAACCATTTCCTTTTTATGACAGTCTTTCATAATATATATAGCCACATTATCAGGACCTAAAATGAGTTTAAGACTTTGGTCAAATATTTTGATGTTCCTCTACTTAAGTTCATGACTATTTGGTAGTACAGTCATATTTAACCACCAATGATGAATACATGATTTATCTAAAAATAATTGTTAATCCGGCGGCACGGTGGACGACTGGTTAGCACCTCGTTCTCGCAGTTCTGAGGACCAGGGTTCAAATCCCGGCCCCTTGCCTGCGTGGGTTTTCTCCGGGCACTCCAGTTTCCTCCCACATCCCAAAAACATGCATGGTCGGTTGATTGAAGACTCTAAGTTGCCCTTAGGCGTGCATGTGTGCGCGAATGTTTTTTTGTTTATATGTGCCCTGCGATTGGCTGGCGACCAGTTCAGGGTGTACCACGCCTCTCGCCTGAAGATTGCTGGGATAGGCTCCAGCACGCCCGCGACCCTAGTGAGGATAAGCAGAACGAATGACTGAATGAATGTTAATCCAAGACAGGAAACATTGGGAAACGTGTGTGTCCAAAACAACGTTAGGAATGCTTCCATTTGCATGATGTGTTGAGGCCCAGACACTGAACTATGTACATCTGCAAATCTAGCCTACATCATGATTCAACACAGGGATGAAGGAGTGACACCAAGAATGAGCCTCAAGTGCAGTCAAACTTGAAATACAAGGAAGAGTTACTAATAAGACATGTGACTATCGGTGTATATTTACAGTTCTGTTCATAATGCATCCATGTACAGCCTGTCCTTAACAACAAGACTTGTTTTCGTGTCGCATGGATATTTACAAATCCTGTCAATGGATCTGTGACTGTCTAAAAATCTCTAACTTTCTGATTATAGTACTTGATTAAATAAAATATTTTCTTTTCTTTGCAATGATATACACGTTTGTTCTTGGTCGTGTAAAACCCTTTTTAATTGAATCCTACATTCGTTAAGGTACTTATACCTGTTAATGTTATTTTGCAGCAACAACCTCTATATTGTTGGACTATAGCTGAGCAATGTCAAACGTGACGAGTCGAGTAGATTTACCCCAAACACCGCCCACTGAAAGAAAGGATAAGACAACGAACGCTCCTTTTAAGAGATCCACCGATGAAGGGCGGAAGTTTGCAAACACAGATCTTTATGCATACTACCGTCACAAAGCCAGTTGCATGCAGTGTAACGTGAACACATAGACGACTATGAATACCCTGAGGCCTGTGACGAAAGTGTCCACTCTAATGCAAGAATGCTGAATGTTGTAAAAATAAAAAATAAAAGCTTTGACACAAGAAAAAAATAATGCGCTCCCACTACCCCCTTTCTGCTCTTAATAAAGTTAGGAGTACAAACCTAAAATATATTTTGGCTTCGTGCAAGCACTGTGCATTTGTACAATGTGTGCAGGGCATAGACAGAGCCATGCATTGTCATAAGCTCAGGACAGGTGGCCTAGTAATCAGGTCCCACACTGTTGCCCTGCTTTAGACTGAGCGGAAGCCTAACGTGTGTTTCTGAGAGCTTTCATTGATTGGCACAAATCCTTTCTAAAAAGTTTTTCTCTCGAAGTTAAATTAGCAGGTTGTAAGAACTCTTACCTTGCAGCTGTTTAAACCTTCCTTCCAGGATATTGGAGTATTGCACCTGATTAACAAATGCTGCAGGAGACAAGCAGGGCTCCCTGTCTCTGTGGTCCCATTCCATGGCCTTTTCTATGGATTTCCCTCCAAAATATTCCTCTTAGATGTAGTATGAATGTGGGCTCTCCAGCATATCACAGCAAAAGGAAAACCTTCCCACTTTAAGACTGCATCAAATCCTTTCAACAGCTTTAGAGATGATCAACCTTTCGGATATCCAGAACGTCTTGGTTGATAATTTCCTCTAAATCATCACAACATGTTGAATCAGTAAGGCAATAGACGTGCTTGCAAAAAGTTGTAATCCTCTGCCTTGTCCAATGAAAATGCAAGGGGGGGGGGGGGGGGGGGGGGGGCGCGTCTTTTAAAAAAAAAAAAAAAACATTAACCAAACTGAAGAACAATATGGTCTCTGTTTTACCGCCTCGTGGGAATCATTTCACCACAGTTGTAGAGGTTAAAAAAAAAAAAAGGTTGCAATATCTTGTGGTTAGAGCAAAGGAACACTGAACATTCCTCCCAACAAACTCTTCCTCCTCACATTTGCTGGAGCAGTGCGCTGAAGAGAAGGCTAACAGGCTGTGGTCGGATTGCTGTGTAAACAAAGCCTGCTGTGCCCTCCTCAGCTCATTTGCATAAGGTGTGCTTCTGAAGGAGGAGCTTCCAAAGAACAGTGGACAGAAGAGGGGAAGGGGGAGGTGTGGAGGTGGACTAAACCATTATGAGTGCGTTGCATGGTGTAACCGGAGGCAGATTACTCACGGCCACCCTAATTCCATCGAGCAAAGGGGTGTAGTCTGCCAAGAAGGCACAATCACGAAAGTGTGTTCTTATCCGGTGTCTAGCTGTACACTTCCTTCCCTCCTTCCTCTATCATTTTCTAAGACATGTATTCTTCCTTTTTTGTGTTCCTTGGGGCAATGTGAGACGAGGGAAGTTGTTGAGGGGTCTCAGCAACACAATAAGATAGCCCTACAAGCCCGAGTATTAAATTATGTCTTTCTTTCAGGAAGCTTATTAAGCAGGATTAGAAGTGGAGTGGTGTTATCGTTGTAAAACAATTACAGATCAAGCTTTATTTACTCATTTGATGTTTTGTTAGATACGACAGATATACAACCCCAATTCCACTGAAGTTGGGACGTGTTGTTAAACGTCAATAAAAACAGAATACAATGATTTGCAAATCATGTGCGACCTATATTTAATTGAATACACTACAAAGACAAGATATTTAATGTTCAAACTGATGAACTTGATTGTTTCTAGCAAATAATCATTAACTTAGAATTTTATGGCTGTAACAGGTTCCAAAAAAGCTGGGACAGGGTCATGTTTACCACTGTGTTACATCACCTTTTCTTTGAACAACATTCAATAAACGTTTGGGAACTGAGGACATTAATTGTTGAAGCTTTGTAGGTGGAATTCTTTTCCGATGTACAGCTTCAGGTGTTCAACAGTCCGGGGTCTCCGTTGTCGTATTTTACGCTTCATAATGCGCAAGACATTTTCAATGGGAGACGGGTCTTGACTGCAGGCAAGCCAGTCTAGTACCCGCACTCTTTTACTACGAAGCCACGCTGTTGTAACACACGCAGAATGTGGTTTGGCATTGTCTTGCTGAAATAAGTAGGGGCGTCCAGGAAAAAGACGCTGCTTGGATGGCAGCATATGTTTCTCCAAAACCTGTATGTACCTTTCAGCATTAATGGTGCCTTCACAGATGTGTAAGTTACCCATGCCATGGGCACTAACACAGCCCCATACCATCACAGATGCTGGCTTTTGAACTTTGCGTCCATAACAGTCCGGATGGTTCTTTTTGATCTCTGGAGGAGACGCCGTCTGTTTCCAAAAATAATTTGAAATGTGGACTCGTCGGAACAGAACACCTTTCCACTTTGCATCAGTCCATCTTAGATGAGCCCGTCGGGCCCAAAGAAGCCGGCGGCGTTTCTGTGTGTTGTTGATAAATGGCTTTTGCTTTGCATAGTAGAGTTTCAAGTTGCACTTACGGATGTAGCGCCGAACTGTATTTACTGACATTGGTTTTCGGAAGTTTTCCTGAGCCCATGCGGTGATATCCTTTACACAATGATGTCGGTTTTTGATGCAGGGCCGCCTGAGGGATCGAAGGTCACGGGCATTCAATGTTGGTTTTCGGCCTCGCCATTTACATGCAGTGATTTCTCCAGATTCTCTGAACCTTTTGATGATATCATGGACCGTAGATGATAAAATACAATTACATTAAATTCCTTGCAATTGTACATTGAGGAACATTGTCCTTAAACTCTTCGACTATTTTCTCGCGCACTTGTTCACAAAGAGGTGAACCTCGCCCCATCTTTGCTTGTGAATGACTGAGCAATTCAGGGAAGCAATCATGGAACCCACCTGTTCCCAATGAGCCTGTTCACCTGTGGGATGTTCCAAAAAGGTGTTTGATGAGCATTCCACAACTTTCTCCGTCTTTTTTGCCACCTGTCCCACCTATTTTGGAATGTGTTGCAGCCATAAAATTCCAAGTTAATGATTATTTGCTAAAAACAATCAAGTTGATCAGTTTGAACATTAACTATCTTGTCTTTGTAGTGTATTCAATTAAATATAGGTTGAACATGATTGCAAATCATTGTATTCTGTTTTTATTTATGCATAACACAACATCCCAACTTCATTGGAATTGGGGTTATAGAAATAGTACATTGTGTGTCTTTGTGCCTTTCAGTTTTACATCACTGTCATTTACTTATTGGAAATCATATAATGCACATTTATTACTCTCAGTCCAGTAATGACTATGATTTAAAATGGTGACAAACTGTCAGGAAAAAATAATAATAATAAATTAAAAAAAAAAAAAAAAACAAGCAATGATGCGTGCTTACATGTGCAAATAATTATACAAGTCTATAAAGAGCGTGAGGATTTCGGGTCACGGCCTTTTCTCATTTGGTGGCCTTTGGTCTGGTCAGGGGGCAGAGTTAAAACAGACTGTTTGTTTTTTCGATCCATGTCCTGATGAGCAAGGAGCATCTGGTTTGTTCTCATTAGGAAATGAACTGCCCAGGGTCTTATGTGACTGTTTGTTTACGGTGGGATGGGGTGGGGTGGTTGTACTGGACTAATGAGATCCAACGAGAACATGCTTCTTCCTGATAGAGGCAATGAACAGAGAATAGAGAACGCAGTGTGTTAAGCACTAGCGAGAGGTGGGAGCTGAGCAAAAGAGAACTAATAACAATCCATGATTGCAATGGTCTGGTGAATTAACATACACTACACAGGACAAGGGAGAGTAAGACGTGAGTGCAGGAGGAGGGAATGAGCTGTTCCATGAAATGTCAGTATTATCCACAGCAAAGCACTGCATCTTGAGAGAAGTGAGTGTGCACAAACAAGCAAAACACACTGCTAATACTCCCAGAAGAAAGTACTGTATAGTTGATTTCTCATGAGACCTCAAAATCACTCAACATGGTATTTATGGCAAACTTCAAAGACGAACACGGCAGAGGCTCGAGAAAGAAACAAGCAACTTCTGTACAGTTTGGAATAGTATAAAAGCTATGAAGCAGGAAAGGATCCATTGATAATACTGGTATGAATGCCAGAGAAATGTGTAAGTGTACACAGGATGCAGGTCTTGTAAGTTGTAAAAGGTGGGCGGCACATTGCCCAGGGTGGAATATTTACTGCAGCATGTCAAAGAATGTGTACATCAAGCCTGTACTTGTCCAGCCATGATAGTATCACAGGTATTCATGTTGGAGTGCACACTTTTTGGGTGTTATTCAGGCAGGTGACAAAAAGCTGAGTAGAACAGGCCTCGACCTTCCTCTGATAATATGCCAGCTATGATATAATAATGGCTTGGTGTCAAGATAGATGGCTATGTCATGAGATGGATATGTTTTATGGGGGTATGAGGAAAGGAATCTCCTTGGACCTGTATATTAACATTAAAAGTCTTATTTTACACATTGTTTAACAACAATTGGACTCACATATCATCAACACCTTTGTTAGAGTTTGAGTGAAGTGTGTTATTCTGGGTGTTCCTGCCTCTTGCTCTGCTCTGCTGGGTTTTCCTCAATACTGCAAATTGTTATAGCTGAACAGCAAGACAGGTTCACAAACCTGGCCAAGATGGATTTTCAAATGCACTGACCAAGCTTGGAAGTACCTCAAGAATCAAAGCAGATATGGTTGTGTTCAGCATCTCACAATCTTCATTTAAAATGCATTTTTCTCCAGCCAAAAATATTGCGTATGCATAATGTGCTTTTCAAACAACATTAAATGGCTGATTTCAGTGAACAGGCATTTTGTGTCTAATCAGTTTGAGACTCCACACTGGAAGAAGAAGAAGGAAAAGTCTGTTGTTACCACCTCACTCTCTCTCTTTCTGTGTATTGCTATGCAGTGTATTGAAAGTTCAGGTCTCTGACATGGTCCTCATTTGTATCTATTTCTACCTTGCCCTATAATAACCAAACTGCATCTCTTGGACCACAAGGAATTGAATTGCATTAGTACCTAACTAGAAGGCCTAATTAGATGTGTTCCGATTACTATTAGTCTTTGATATTTCCTTTCAATGTAATTTTTGTAGTTCTTTGAAGCTTGATTTCGAACATTTCTAACTGCCGAATACCAAAAGCTAGTCACAATAGTTTGCAAGGGTACATTTGCACAACAATGACCCATTACAAACAAAGTTTTACATACTGAATGTCTGTTCACATTCACCTGCAAAAGCATCAGAAAATGTTATATGCATGCCAAGCCAATAGTTGGACACGTAATAAACTCTACACTACACTAGACTGCAATGCTGGTCTTGTTTAAATAAACAGCCTGAATGATTTTTTTCAAAATCTACTCTCAGTTAAAAATGGTCTCACATAAACTACCGCAAAGTCTAACATCTAGCGGCCTCTCAGAGCTGTTTAACGTTTAAGTGAGACTGAACCCACCTAATCGTTGAAGCAAATCATTAAGGAGAACACTTAAGCCATGCTCAGAGGCAGACTTCACATACACCCCGAGTGATCCAATCACAAGTGGACAACCCTAGCTAAAGGTACACTCTGGATCACATAATTGTTAGTCAGGGTGAAAGCAAAGGTGGATGATAAAAGGTCACCTAATCAGCAGCCCGATCAGAGACCATTAGTTAAAGATGGATTGCAGTCTATCTCTAGACTGAAGTGGGTAGGAAGATAAAGTCAGGACTGAGGATGTGATCTGGCCAGTCAAGGCAGAATCCCCTTTGCATCTTGGACAATGAACTGTAATGCCACCCAAAAAGCTCTTATTGCTATTTTTTGGTCGAAAGTGATAAATAGACTAAATTCGAATCCGTTACATTGGTGAGGTAAACCATACCTGCAAGAGCTTTGATGCGCGAGCGCTCGAAGAGGCGCGCAGAACTATTTTCGTTGTCCCATTCGGTCTCTGCGGCCAAGTCCCAGCGGTTGTTGATGTCATTGTACTGCTGCTGGATCTCCAAGCTGTCAAAGTCTGTGGGCGAGATGGTGCTCATGGTGTCCAGGCGTCCGGACAGGAGGAAAACTCATCCAACCTAAAGTCAGAAAAGACAAAGTCAGTGCATACTGGGGATATTGTACAAAAAGCTGACAGCTGCACGGCTTTATATTCCACATCAGATAGGAGGTTTCACTGTACAACTAGCTGTCAACGCTTATGTAATGAGATATTAGGCATTTGCTTTTTGAGACAGAAGCCAGTGTGCTGGCGCCTATTTCAGGTAACTCTGGGCGAGAGGTGGGGTACAGCCTGAACTGGTCGCCAGCCAGTTGCAGGGCACATATAGACAAACAGTCATTCACACTTACATTCACACCTACGGGCAATTTAAGGTCTTCAATTAACCTAACATGCACGCTTTTATGAATGTGGGAGGAAACCGGAGTGCCCGGAGAAAACCCACGCAGGCACAGGGAGAACATCAACTCCACACAGGCGAGGCCGGATTTGAACACAGGTCCCCGGAACTGTCAATCCTATTTGTTCCAACAACAACTTGAGCACAAATGAATTGATAATGCCAACAAATGTTGAGTGTATAGTATCCATTCTCTGTACCACTTCTCCTCACTAGGGTCACAGGTGTGCTGCAGCGTATCACAGCTAATTTTGAGTGAGAGGCGGGCTACACCCTAAACTGGTGTTAAGCCAATCGCAGTTACTGTAGTACTACTGTAAATTATACCTTTTAAATCAATGTATAGTATTACAGACACAAAAGGAGTATGAACACACAAATCTAATCCTTGGGTGTAAAATACCCAATGGGGAATCTGCAAAGGATTAAACCCCACTATTTACGAGCATTGGCCAGATTAATGTCCTGATGAGCCAGTTCACCAATTACAGTTTTTTGAGTCTGCATTATGGTCATATATGATTTAAAACAAAGTAATCAAAATCATCTCTAACAAAGCATGACTTTTAAATGGGAAATGGTCCATCATCCTTTGGTTTGTTGTCTTGACAGCAAGAGATGAGCATAGAAACAGCAGTCCACTACGGCCATTAATTATATACCATGTCCATTTATTATATACAGCTTGTGTTCTTGGCCCCATTTTAAGACCAGAAAACACACCATATAGACCCTCCCACAATTGCATTATTAAGCATGCCAGAAATAAATGCACATCCATGAGCATGGCATTTGACACTGAAAGTAAACCTACTAAGTCAAGTCAAAATAAGCTACACACATTCTAGCTATTACATTTTTTTTTTTTTTTTTTTTAAATACAAATAAAAAAAATCAAACAAAAGCTTGAAAATCCTATTAGCAGGAGATTAAGGAGTGGCTGGGAATAGGAACTAAAGGCAGGGATTAGTGAAGAAGACAGAACACAGCCTCCACATTTACCCCCCTCAACATTTCACATCACATTCAACTGAGCACACGACTGACGTAAAATGTGCTGTGTTGAAAATACTCCCACTAAACTCTGGGTCACAAATACATCATTAATAGGGAACAATTTCACTACAGCAACCAAACTGTGAACAATAAGCATCACTAATATGGACTGCAATATTGTTCCACTGAACACAATAGTCAAGCCTGTAAGGTTGACACACATTGAGAATTTGAGCCCCAATGGCTCTAAGAAATGACCCAGATGTAAAAAGGTGAAAGTAAGCACTAAAAAAAAGGACTGTATCTCACACTTTATCAGAGTGGCCAAGTCATTGCAAATGTATCCGTGGGTGTGGTCAAGGGTGGGTGGGGGCAGAAATGGCAAGGAGGTGACGGGTGTCTGGCAGAGAAGCAGGGCAATCCTCTTCTTGTTCCAAGTATGAAGGGTCGTTGTTCAGTGTCTGTGTTAATCTCTCCTCAATGGATCAGACAAACAATCCCCCTGACCTACTATGATACAACCTATTGCTCATCCTCACACAAACACACTTAGTGGCAAGAAACCACACAGAAGCTGGGGTGACCTACTACACTTACCGCCGCCGCCGCCGCCACCACCACCACCACCACAATCAGTATGACCACACACTGCCTGGAAATGAAACAGTTAATCCACCCACTCAGCATGAAATCATATACTGTACTGGAGTCTATCAGGCTTTGGCACAATGTGGGTCGGCTCAGCACTTTGAATCACACCAGCCTCCATGGTGCAAACAAGAACAAGAAGATAGTAGCAACTACATCTGTTATGGGTAACCAGGCAGGATCCTCGTGAGGACAATATTTTTTTCTAAATAACCTTCTGGAGGTATCAGATGCACAGCCTAAAGCTAGTCCACAACAAAGCCCATTCGCATAGAGAACAGAAAAGGAATGGATGGTCAGACAGACAGCTGCTGAGTACAAAGAGAGGACATAAAAAGGGTTCCGTGAAAAGCAAACCCCTTTGAGGCATAATCAACAAATTAAAAACAAAATGAATATAATAATGACACAAATAAATGTGCTTTGGTCATTTTCAGCAAAAAAACAAATGCTAAGAACACTTGCTGCTGCTCCTTAAAATACAATGTGGAATAGACACATTTTAATTGACGTCTTATTATTTCGAACAGATCTGATGCACTAAGTGAGAACATTAACTTATTCACTGCCATTGACGGCTGTTGAATTCAAATATCCATGTTAACACGGAGGCCTGGCAATGCTAAGAGGGGGGTCTGTCTGCAAAAAGGAAGTGGGGCATCCGGCGGTGCCTCGGGGCTAAACCTCATCCTCCGACCTGACAAACGCGTGTCAGCCTATTGTGCAGCTGCGCAAACTGAACACCGAGAAGAGCCAGCGGCGTGACGGAGAGCGCCACCATTCTTTCGGTCGCCCCTCTTTGTCACCCCTCCTTCTCGTCGTCCTCTTTGTGAGCCCATTCTCCTCGCCCAGCTGGACTGTTTGTCAATGCGACCACGTTAATCAGGAGCAGAGTAAATGAGAAATTGAGCCTAGAATCGGTCGCCTGCAGGGAATTACATGGTCTGTGTACATTAGCCAGCCACACAGACACTGTCCAACAGTGGAATATAGATATTACTGGGTAGACACACACAAAATACACTACAAAGAAACCTGACAGGTTCTTTGTTGAAAAGAAATGGGCAGCAGGTAACAATATAATAATTGGAAGAGTGTAGAATGAAAATTCCGTCGTTAACGTAGCTACCATTCGATATCATGTCAGTGTAGTGCATGTGAGAAACAAAGCAATTACATTTGAAATGTCTTATCAATATCAGCCCATATATAAGCCTTGTCACATCAGACTATAAACGGTGCATTATGCAGCATTTTATTTCCTATCGTAGCAACTAGTCCTAACAACCAATTCCAAAAGGTAGTTTTGGTGTGAAAACAACACCACACCCAAGGTTAAATGGCAGCATCATGGTTTTGGGATTCTTTTGCTTCAGTGGGAACTGGGGCGGGAGTAAAAATGGAGGGAACAATTTACTGTTGAAAAAAAAATTTATAAAATAAACAAGCAGTAAACTGTGGCCCGAAACCTTTAGTGTTTGCCAGAACGCTTAAGTAAGACAGGAATTTCATCTTTCACCTTGTAAACGAGCCAAAGCAACAGAGGCATGGTTTCGCCAGAAGGAAACTAAAGTCCTGGAAAGAGTCCTGAATGCTATATGCTCGTCGCTCACCAAAGTAATAGTTTATGGTGTGCTAATTTACGACACAATCTAATTTGTTGGTCTAACGGTTTTTTGTTTTTTTTCCCCAATTGAATAGTAAAGTTTTGAAATGAGAAATGCCATTTTCAGAGTGTCGGGTATGCATATGTCTGTGTGTTTACTTTTTACAATAACTGTTTCATCAATAAACCTGACAATTGTTTGGAATTGATTGTTGATTAAGTGTGAGGTAATTGGGGCAAACTGGAGTGTACCACTTAGCTTGACTGATTTAGTCTCAACGAGTTTGTGGTCTTAAGACAGCAACATGACTTCAGCTGTGGGAAGTTGAGCTCCATCCACGGTACGACTCCTTCAGGCAGCAATCTTATGCTCAATGGTATTGACACAGGAATTCAAGCCATTTAGACAGATGATGCAACCCCAAATTTTGTCAAATGCCTATCCAAGATTTCCATATAAGCGAAGTTTGCAATCCATTCGTAATAACTGGTGTGGATGTCATATGATATTGTGTGTTATGTGTTAAAGGAGCAGTCTAAAATCCGGCTTCCACTCATTTCTTCAACATAAAAGCTCTGTACTTTTATTGTAAAAGGTTAACGTCGGCTTCATCGGCAGCACCCTCCCATACGACTGTACTGTAAGTGGATAACTAAACTTCATATTTCATTTAAACGAAGTAAGGGTACACAGAGAGTTTAAATACACATTTGTAGTCTCTCTGCAAACACAACAAAGGTCTCCCTAAAACTAAAAAGCCAGTGCCAAAAAATGGCCCCATACAATGAAGTAGTCAGCAAAGAGCTGGGACAGTTGTTCGGGCCTTTCCTGTTTGTAGCGATGAAGCTGCCAGGGGCATGTAAGTATCAGAGGCCCCACCGCAGGCTGCTGATCCCAGTCTAAATGCATTGCTGAATAGGACAGCAGGCTCTTTTGTTGACCTGTAGCATCACATTCATCAAACAGTCAAGCCACCGTGCCCTCCGCACGCAGAGACAGACATGTCACTTTGATTCAGCAAAGCAGCTTTTTATACAGAATAATGGCAAACATGAGTTTCTATTTTCCATCAGTGAAATCACGCGGCACAAAAAGGGAATGTGACAAAAGTGTGACGACGAGGGCAATGAGGGTTTTGCAAAACCTGTTCAGCTCAAGACCTAAATTTGAATATACCCAAACCAGGGCTTAAAAGGATTCAGCCCTTCACTGGGAGTCATGACGGTTTAATCAATATACTGTCACTTCAAATATATTGGAGAAAACAGAATGGTCCCACTCAATATCATACTGAGGTACTGATGAGCCAACAATTACCCTTCTACTGGGTGAATGTCATGTTACTGTGCAACAATATAATGAGTAACCTATTGTTTGACTAAATTATGTCTGTCTCTAAAACACTCACTTCAAGGACGACACCATTCAGTATAGTGGTCGTGAATTTCTTTAAAGGGTGTACACACATGCTTTCTTAGCATATGAATAGCATTGGAAACAAATGACTAACCATGCATGCAAGTTATTTTTGTATAGTAAGGCCCAGTGGACATACAACACAGGTTGTCTCCCATCTTGAAGCAAACATAAGCGAAGGCTTTTCTTGACTTTTGTCTGTTTCCTCTATGCTTATAGCTTGTCGATTGCAAAGAGTATAATGCTCTAAGCTACTTTATTTATCAAGCATTCTTGCCAAATGGCTTTTTGATGTTGCAATAAATTCACGTCAGCTTTGTTCTTTAATGTCTATATTATGGCAATACATTGGAGGGGGATTGGGTCGTGGGGATGAACCCACTTTCGGATGTGGGTCTTGACCTGAAAATGTTTGGGAAACTCTGCTTTTTGGACACCCAAGAATTGGCCATTAATTATTCATGACTACAGTATTTTGTTGTATCACACTATTCCGGCCAGATATCCAGAGGCCCATTGTTAATTATTTAACACAGTACATGTGGCCATCTAATAATATCCAACTAATCCTGCCTCAAGACAATTCCCTCAATAGCATTGATTTACTGTACTGTGTGGGAAAGTGGATATGTGGCCTTCTAGTGGCACTGTTCCATTCTTACTGAAAGGGGGCATGATAGGAAATTTTGCATTGTATTGTAATTGTAAAAATAAAGGATGACGCGCTGTGGCGACCCCTAACGGGACAAGCCGAAAGGAAAAGAAGAAGAAGATTGTAATTGTAAAAATAATAATTTAACAACTTGGCTGAAATCAAACCTACAAAAACATGTACTTTTCATATAGTAAAGCTAACATGTTAAAAGATGTGAAAGGATAACTGAATTGACACACTTGCAGAAGGTATCAGAAATACATTGAGTTGGTCTAGATTCTATAATCAGGCAGAACGTCGCGGTAGTGGATAGCACCTCTGCCTCACAGTTGAGAGATCTGTGTACAGTTTCCAGGCGCTCTCCTTGTTAGGGTTTTGGGGGGGTTTTCGAGATAATGCGGCTTCCTCCCACATTCCAAACACATGCATGTTTGGTTAATTGAAGCTCTAAGCTGCCCATTGGTGTGAATGATCGTTTGTATATTATATGTGCTCTACTATTTACTAGGGGGGTATGTACAATACACCACTTCTCACCCAAAGTCAGCTGGGATAGGGTGCAGTTACTCACCCCTCTAATGAGGACAAGAAGTATAGAAATGGATGGCTAGTGTCCATAGTTGCTAGGTTAGGGGGCAGAGGTCTGAATACCAATCAATCATGCAATAAATGTAAAATTTTATCAAACACATAACATTGCTATGGCCATCTCTGGACCCAGTGACTAATAATAACACGGAAGTCACGGTGCAAGCCCTTATGGGAGGGGAGAGAGGAGAAAAAAAAAAAAAAAAAAAAAAAAAAAAAGATCACAGTGACAATCCATAACATGACTCATAAGTAATGCAGAGAAATGGTGATGGTATATGTTTTCCATGTATGGGACAATTTTCTGTCAAAAAGGGGAAGCGGCGACACAGGATGGAAAAGGGACAAGGAAATGAACCAGACAAGTTTTCTCTTCACCCCATGACTGGCAGTGATGTATTTGATCAAGCTTGCAACAAAACACAGACCAGTTATAATATGTGTACGGGGAGCTATATTGATAACCACAGGCATACAATATTAAAGACTATTCCCTTATGCAGACACCGTAATGGTCAGGGCAAGAAAAGCAACTAAAAGTCCTCAATATGCACACACATATTGAGCAAGCATGTCCAACTGCCTTTCATTAATACTACCCAATTTAAAACAGGATGATAGGTTGTTTATTATTGTGTATGTTATATTTTCAGTGGGTTAGTTGGCATACAATATGGTTTAATACAGCGATTCCCAACCAGATGCTGTGAGGGATCATCACGTGTGACACAGGAAATTGTCCAATTTCACTTGATTGGTCCAAAAATGTCATTATGAATTTACTACATATAATGTATCTTTGTTCAACTATCTACGCCAGCTCCGTACAGTGACTGGCAGATCAATTCAATGCTTTTCCACTAGATGGCAGACATAGATAATTGACCTGTGCATCCACTTTTTGTGATATTTTTGCTTGATGGCGTGCCATGAGATTTGTTTCTAATTCAAAATGTGATGAATCAAGGTTAGGAAACGCTGGTTTAATGCAAATGATTGTTTTCAATCATCAGTAGCACGCTCATCTTATGGCTGATGCATTCCAACCGTAACTCTTTGTTTTGTAGGCCATGCAGCATAAATCTGTGCCATTCCTAATATAACAGCTGACGGTACAGACAGCGTGGCAATGTGTACATGGAGACAAAATAAAACCAGAAAATAGACGACAAAGAGTACGCTAGCACGCAGGTAAACGTTGCTTTAGTGCCTCGTACTACAGCGCCACGTTGCGGACGTGAACGCACCACCATGAAGTTCGAATGTGGCAGGCTTTGACATGGATTCAAACAAAGGCAAAACAGACAGACGTCCTGATTGATGGCTCCTACTAACTACACACAAACGCACTCCTCGGCCAAGCAGCTAATATATGAGCAACAGATGAGCCAGTGTGATAAATAATAATTTAGCCATCATCGTGTACAGTAAACCCATTGGCGACGACACACTGAAGCTGTCTGTTGGCATGGGATGCTAATAGCGGCTGTGAGCTAACAGCAGTCACCTGAATCATATCAGACGCTCCTCTCTCATTAGCTACGTTATTAGGGGGTTAGCCATAAAGCCAGATGGAGATGGAAGAAAAAAGGGCAAAGGTGCCTACCTCTTGTTTTGTCCTCTGTCTGGCGGCTGATATTTTATTGTGCACTATCGCTTAAATATGGAATCAAAACGTACTTCTCTCGCGTTCAATCGACGCGTGCCACTCCGCAAACGTTAACGGTTTAAAAAAATATATATATTTAAAAACGTTCAAAAATAATCCCAGATGACGCTAATGTCTCTCCGTTACATCCGCATCATCGAAAAATAAGACATTTTCCTCCGCATTTACTAACAATTCGCCGTATAACAAAAGCAGCAAAACAAAAAAAGGCCCTTTCGGAATCTAGTAGAAACACAAGAAAAGGGTCCGCCTGGGGAACAGAACTGATGAGGGGCAGGTACCAGGCGGATATCCGCAGCAGCTCGTGGCCGAGCATCCGACGCTCCGCTCGGCTCGAACCTCACTCACGCTCCCGCTGCTGCCTGCACTCCCCGTACAGCAGCCCGAAAGAAGAAAAGGTGTACGGGGTGCTGCTGCTGGTGGTCGGCGTGTGCGTGCGTGCGTGCGTGGAGGGGGTGGGTGTGCGCTTGCTGACCCTTCCTGGTCACATGCGAAGCAGTGTGCACAGATTCGGTGGTCTTCCTGCACTACGAACCGACGAATCATAAGAGAAGCCCAATATGGTGCTGTCCCTGGTGCTAAAAGGAAAAGCCTGGTACCATCGAGTTTTGGGTTCAGATTATTAATTTGTTTGGGTTGTAGTACAAACCCTAATTAATTCATTAATTGATATAGGAATTTGTGTAAATCACAAATAAAAACAGAATACAGTGATTTGCAAATCCTTTTCAACCTATATTCCATTGAATACACTACAAAGACAAGATATTTAATTTTCAAACTGATGAACATTTTCAAAAAACACCTGTTTGGAACATTCCACAGGTGAATAGGTTAACTGGAAACAGGTAAGTGGCATGATTGGGTTTAAAAGGAGCAGCCATGAAAGGCTCAGTTGTTTGCAAGAAAGGATAGCTAGGATTTTAGGCCCGATATTACTGCCCCGATTAGCTATCGCAGCCGATTTCCCAGATCGGGCCGACATATTTTGTCGGGAATGACAAAATTTCTTGAAGTGTGACATAATCCACGACCAACGATTTGGCCCTACGATAGCCCTACGACGCCAAAATGAAAAGTCTAGCATGTTTGATTTTTTGGGGGGATATCTTCCGTGTAGTGTGACATATCAACGACAACTCTCCGACAGCGCACCTGGACATCGACCAATAGGATTGCGTATTGTGATGGGCGCTTGGCACCCTGTTCTTGCCGTTGACAAAATACTGTGTCGCCGTTGTCAACATTTATTCGCAAAAAAACAATCTTTAACAAAGCTTTAGAGCATGATTCAACAGAACGCCGGCATGTTTACATAAAACCGTTAGTGCTAGCACTAGCTTGCTAGGTTACATAACATTTTATTGCCTGCTTGCGAGCCGTATCGTATTAACAGTACGTGAACATACCTCAAGCGATCCTTGATGAACGTCCTCTCCCGAGCACCGGTGACGACCACCACTCGTTTTTCCTCATTTTGTTCTTTTTTTCCACCCACACAATATATTGGCGCGGCGGCAACGGTATCGAGTATCCGGTCACGTTGACCGGTGTCACGTTTTCTGTTTCCGCCTCTCCGACAGTGTTTGATTTGACACGATAAAGCCCAGTGATCGTAAAAGACGCGATGCGATGGTATCGGAATACGTCGTGTAGTGTTGCCACTGTCTGACCGAGATATGGCAAGATTTTATTCCAGTAGTCTGGCATAGTGCAATTGGGGAAGGCCAAATTTGTCTTGTAGTCTGATCCAACTGCATGACTAAATACTCTCAACAATTTAAGAATGTTTCTCAATGTACAATTGCAAGGAATTGAGGGATTTCATCATCTGTCCATAATATCATCAAAAGATCCCGAGAATCTGTAGAAATGTCTGCACTTAAGCAGCAAGGCTGAAAACCAACATGAATTGCCCGTGACCTTTGACCCCTCAGACAGTACATTAAAAGCTGGCATCATAGTGTAAAGCAGGGGTGTCAAACTCATTATAGTTCAGGGGCCACATAAAGCCTAATTTGATGTCAAAGAAGTAAGACCACTGCAATATTACCATACCTGATATAATAATAAATACGTTTTCCCTTTGTTTGAATGCAAAACAAATCAAATACATGAGGAAAACCTTTATCCATCCATCCATTTTCTGAGCCGCTTCTCCTCACTAGGGTCGCGGGCGTGCTGGAGCCTATCCCAGCTGTCATCGGGCAGGAGGCGGGGTACACCCTGAACCGGTTGCCAGCCAATCGCAGGGCACATAGAAACAAACAACCATTCGCACACACAGTCATGCCGACGGGCAATTTAGAGTCTCCAATGAATGCATGTTTTTGGGATGTGGGAGGAAACCGGAGTGCCCGGAGAAAACCCACGCAGGCACGGGGAGAACATGCAAACTCCACACAGGCGGGGCCGGGGATTGAACCCCGCACCTCAGAACTGTGAGGCTGACGCTCTAACCAGTCGGCCACCGTGCCGCCAAAAACCTTTATATTTAATGATTTTTAAAAATCATTTGGCAAAACAACCTCATATTTTTTGAGAATATTTTGCTTCAGTTTGTCATCTACAATGTGTGCATAATAACTGTTTGCAGTGATTGTATTTTAAGGCACAAAACTTTTAAGTCACAAGGCATTTAGAACTAGAACCTAGGAACTATTACCATTACATTTTTTCCAGGAGCATAATCTCAAAATTATCCTTAGTCCCCACCACCACAATGTCTTTTGTATTTTTTCAGTTGAAAATTCTTCCTGCTTCTAGACTGTCTAACTATCGTCCTGCTGTGGTTGGCACCCCTATATCCCGGTGTAAAGGGTATTGCCATGTGGGCTCAGGAACACTTCAGAAAACCATTGCCAGTTGGCACAGTTTGTCGCTACATCTACAAATGCAGGTTAAAACTCGACCATGCCGAGCCAAAGCCATATACTGTACATTGTATGGAGACAGCAATTAACACACACATTCCCTATTGACGACGCGAGTGTATGGCGAACATATTAACTCCACACAGAAAGGCGGGAGCTGAGATTGGAATCTGGAACCTCTGGCAATTGCAATGCATCAAGCAAGTCACAAAGTCCTGGAATACTCTAAAATCCCAAGACACCATTATCAGTGGCTTTCAAACATGTGAGCAGGGCAGATCGCAGCACCTATTTTTGGGTCTTTGTGTGCTCCATCTGCAATGGAGAGGGTGGGTGCATGTGCGCGCGTGGGTTTCGCTAAGTGGTAGGGGTGGGGACTTTATGGAATGTTGGGTCTCCTTGGGAGGGCTGTGCAGTTGTAAAAATATCATCCAATTCATTACAAGCAATTTGTGGTAGTGAAAAAGCCTAGCTGCGTTTTGCTGGGGATGTTTTATTGTAGCCGCATCTTTCCAATGAGTCTTGACAGTTGGTTATTCATTTGCAATATTTGACATTACACACCCAACACCTTCATATCAACAATAATGCCTCACTGAAGGATATTCCAATACATTTTCCCCCACTCTATGGGACTTGAAGGGTTGTTGGGCAACATCACTTTGGTGCCTTTGAGCAAGGCACTGAATCACCATCTGCTCTGGCGTCACTGCACGGGTGTGATGGGACAGACTACTACTGTACTGCTGCATAAATTAGTGATCAGTGAATTATTGCATAAAATAGGGTTGTCCAAAGTCTTGGCACATGGACCATTTGTGAACCACCGTCCATTTTTAGATGCCCATGGCATGTCGTCACTGTCGGGTGGAAGCCTCCTATGTCCAAATTTGGGCTTTTTTTTTTTTTTTTTTTTTTTTCCCCCCACAAATCGATATTGATCGATTCACATATCGATCAATCAATATCGATTTTGGATCCTCGTGTCATAGACTAACAAATATATTTCACATTTATCCTCCCCTGAAAGCTTGATTAAAGAAAAAAAAAACAAATCTGTATGAGCTGAACAGGACGGTCCAAAGCACAGAAATTTGTGTGGTTCAGTGTTACATGAGAAAAGCACCTCCAATCACACATATGAGTCAGTGTAAATATTTGTCAACATTTTGTGTGAATATGTGTCAACATGTTTAGCACACACCCAGCATGTTTACACCCCTGGGCCCAGTCCCCAACCCTGAGACCAGACCCACACCCTGTGCAGGGAGCTCATCCCCAATCCACTGTGACAAAGGGAAAAAGCTGAGTGCAGAATATAAGTCTGCCACTGGCAGCCAGAGTGCATCCAGCACAGTGCTTTCTGCAGATTGCAGCAGTTTGAGCTAAACCCTCCTCTGTCAGCTCTCTATAGACGGGACCCGGGCAGGCGGGGTCATCTTTGGTGCGTGCAGAAACGAGGGTGGAGTCGCGGTAGGCAGGCATGCATTTGGCTACGTTGGTGTGACTGTGCTTACACATGGTTGGACATGATCTCTGTTCATATTTTCCCCCAGTGAAATGTCGGAACGATATTCCCAACCATAAAGCTGAATCATATGACTCCCGTCGAGGAGAGATAAGGGGGTGGTCTTTGTGCTACCCTTTAAGAATGACAGGAAGTCCAAGAGAGAGTAGCCTGGTTGGAGGACAGAAACAGTAAACCTGCCATGAAATGAAGTATTCATATAATATGAAAATAATATATGATGAGAGAAATAAATTATTTTCTGTAACTACAGAATTCACCTTTATCTGCACAACTTGATTATTGTATTTCAAGAAATAGTTTCTGGTGTGTTCATCTATTTAATTGTAGAGAGTATTCGGCGTTTGAAGTTTATATGAATTTCTTTTTTCCCCTTGGTCCCTATCAGTAATGTTGATTAATCCCCCACTATTGAGTGAGCGCGATGGCAATTAGTGAAGATGCTCTGGTAAAATGTTCAGGATTGCCTATTGAGTGATTCTCAACGTGCCCAACCGGTACCATTACTGATATGAGGGCTCCATCTAGTGGTACTTGAAAGAATCACTGAATTAAACGTTCAAAGTGTGCTTAATGTGACAGTACTGTCTTAAACATGTTTTTATCCAATGCGGTACATTTGTTAAGTACAGTATAGTTGTATTTAACTTTGAAGTACAATCCAGTTGCAGTTAATCTTTTATAATCTGTTTGTTTTCAAACATTTATTTAGGTGTAATTCATATTTAATTTAGTTAGCATGTTTCAATGAAGTGTGGAGTTTTCGTGGGTTTTCTTCAGGTACTGCAGCTTAATCCTACATTCTGAAAACATGGTTTCCAACACTGCCATGTTGTTTCCATATTAACCATAAGAGAGTTACTGTACATTTGTAAATGGGTGAGGTAATTTGCATTAAGTGCAACACAGGGTGGTTAATTTATGGCACAAAAAGTCATGTGAAACCACATCAGCTGCTCTTATTGCCCCCCCTGACAGTGTTTGATTTGCACTTGCTTAAAACAAAACAAAAGAAAAAAACAAAAGTTGGTGTCTAACCATGGGAGAGACGGGTCATTTCCGAAAGTCATTGCTCCCTATTTGTCCTTCCACTTCCACAGAACACTTCAGTTCAGCAAATGCAGTGCGGAGCCATCAGAGGGTTACTCTCCGGGCAGTGCGACCCACTAAAATGTATTAATATCCTCTCACCACCTTTTGAGTCATCTCAAAGGGCAGCTATTCTATTCCTGTTGTAATTGTTGCTCAGGCTCCATTTCTTTCCGTCGTGACCTCTTTCTTATTTGCTGAAACTAGTAGCTGAAGGTCACCCTGCTGTTCCAGATCTAAATTACATCATGATTTGACAGAATGGAACCAGGACAGTGAGGAGCTGCGGCGCCATAGCAACGCGAATCCCTGGACCCACAGGATGAGGAGCATCATCTTTATGTCTGGACCAAACATTTCAAATAGGAAACGGAGTTGCAAATATTCAATCCACACTTGCACTGAAAAGGAAAAGTCTAATGATACTGTACTTCTTAAGGATTAACAGGTTGATTTGGGTTAGGTAGGTATAACCTGCACATTTTCCAGTCTTCAAAATAGATACATATGCAAAATATATTGGAGACCGTTTTTATTGACACTGTTGGAGAGTTAATAATTAAATGTATTATTGAGGTGGTATCGCTTGCAGTTGAGTAAAACTCCACTGCATCATGCTGAACATCTGTTTAAACCACTTATCCTCATTAGGGGCAGCCATGCTAACCACCAGTTCACCATGCTGCACATATACACAAAAGATCCATTCATCCATTTTCTGTACCGCTTATCCTCACTGGGGTTGTGGGCGTGCTGGAGCCTATCGCAGCTGACTCTGGGTCAGAGGCGGGGTACACCCTGAACTGGTCGCTAGCCAAATTGCAGGGCACATAAACAAACAACCATTCGCACTCACGTTCACACCTATGGGAAATTTCAAGTCTTCAATTAACCTATCATGCATGTTTTGTGGATGTGGGAGGAAACTGGAGTACTCGGAGAAAACCCACGTGTGCCCCGGGTCCTCAGAACTGTGAGGCAGATGTGCTAACCCTCTTCCACCGTGTTGCCTACACAAAAAAAATATTCTTGTAAAATGCTTAATAAAATATTTGAAAGCAATACAGAGAAAAGCAATACATACACATATATTACTGTGTATCCAATATACTGAATATAAAATGTTTAAAAATGCTCATTGAACTCAATTACCTATATGCATTGCTTGAGTATTTCTTTATTCTTGTACCCTATAATGTCATGTTCATGTTTTTAATGTCCATGTTACTCCTTTAACATATTTTGCACTGCCACTGAATGATTACAGATCATCTCACTGTCTTGGCTATGATTGTGAACTTATCAATCTTTTGGGTCACTGTTATACTGTTATATCTGAAGGTAGAGGATGTGGGTGGAACTGGGTGAGTGAGCTAATTTACTAGTATTATTATTGTTGTTGTTTTTTTAAATGTAATGTGTATCGTTTTTTCTGTAACTTTTTTATGCATGTTGTATCTAGGTTTTTGGGACCCCCTCAAAAATGTAATCCCTGCTGAATCCCAAGGCGTTATCCTTGAATAAATTCAAATTCTAAAATATCCTGAGTTTAAACTAGTGGATGGGATAAGATATTGCTGCATTGTATTTTGACTATAAGATCAGGTTGACATTCATAAAAGAAAATAATAAGAATTTTACCAAAAAATACTTGATACAATTGCTGTATTGATTCTGTGACTTACAGTACATGCAACCTACGACCATTTCTGTTTATGTCCCTGCACTTAGTAGTGTAGTGGTGAAAAAGCAACTGGCTTTATTGAAAACACACCTATACTGCACACAGGTACCGGCAGCTTCCTCTAGTGGAAAATCTTGCTAATATTTTTGGGTCATTTGTGGAAAAAATAAAAATAATAATAATATCACTAGAGTCTTATCCATCTATTGTATTGTTTACAGTATTAACACTTATCATTTAGGTTAATCCATCTCTTGAACCCCTAAATGTGGTTAAATTGAATCAGCCATTTTTTTGCTCTGCACTTGTGTGAATAATCAAAGCATGCGCTCATGCAAAAAATAAACATCCTAACACACAAATTACAAATGCACAAATAGATTGAAATATTTTTTTTAATATGAAATTCTTAACTCAGTTTCAAATAGTTCAATGGAGCAAAACATTCTCATCTTTCCAAAATCTGCTACAGTTGGAAAACGTTCCCACTATTCATTGCTAAGTGCATGGTCTTTTCTGTAGCTTAAAGTTTACTTCGGTGCACATTTCAAATTATACACAAACTTCAGGTCTCTCATATTTTACATCAACAAAATTGACACGTTTTACAGCAACTCTCAAGCCAAAAACTATACAATAACACAATCAACAATCAGTGTTGAATAACACACAAGTCAAAGTAGGGCAATCTAGAATTAAATATTAATGAATGTGGATGCAGATCTAAAGAGGGATACTGCTATGTTTGGCCTTCAAACAATGTACAAATCTCAAATGCACTTGAGTGGAAAACGATACTGACAAGAAAAAAACATGAATAAATAAAACAAATATGGATCTCAATAATTAATTACAAAAACATTGACTTAACAAACATATTTATTGTCCAAACATGTTTTTTTTTTCTTAATGTGGAGGGAGAGTGGCTGGCAACCTGTTTGATTGTTACGTGGCTCTTTCCATGGTTTGAAGTTGATTGTGTGTATACAGAGCTCATTGCTCTAAATATAAGATGTGTATGTACAGCACGTGCACAGTGCTTGAGTGTGTATTGCATACTGTATATGGATAAATAAGAGTGACATGTCAAGGGGTTATTGGGTTCTAGGGCAGACACATTTGTTCTGAGCACTCGTCAATATCTGGGGGGAAAAAAGCAGGAATAAAATAAATGTTTTCAGCAAACAGTATTGTTAAGTCTAGCTCAGCAAAGTACAAATTGAAACACTAATGTGGCATGTTTTTACACCACAGGGTGTACTAGCTGGATGGTGATGGCTGCATTGGCTATGTGGTGTAATAGTGTGGATTCATAAAAGGATCACTCATACTCATCCATCTACAGAATGATGTTTGACCTTAAAACACATAAATGGCCTTAAACAAGACATTGCGGCAAAACAACTGCCTTATGTGTAAATGACTGATGAATAGGTGCTATACGTAATGATTGACGAATGGCATTAAAAGCAGGCTAACGTTCAGATAAAAGTTAACATAAAAGTGATGCAAAATGACTGACCAATGATGACTAACACCTCGGCCGATAAATATTTGCTCTATACATCAGTCTATCTAATGTATAATCTAGTATAATAAAATCATCTCATCTGGCTCCTCTTGATGCAGATTCCAGGTAATGTTGAGCTTTATCAGGAGTGGCTCAACTTTGACCCCCTCCCATATGATTTATGATTTAAAATAATGATTTAGAAGGTCTTTCTTCTTAATCTACATGATTATTTATCAAATGTGCTCAAATTTAAATTATTCAATCATGATCACAGATCCCTAGCTTTTCCCAAATGTTAGTACGCGGGTCAAAAAAATTAATTTTGAGTGTTTTGCAGCATTCAAATGGAGTTATCTTTTGTGAATCCCTTGATTCCCTTCAATCATATTATTACAGTATTATTATTATTGTAGTATTTTATCAGTGAATCCATGCATCCTGAATGCACCAATGTACCTTTGAAATGGTTGTTTTTTATGATTACACCCTGCATTTGCATATTCAGTTGTTTCAATCAGTTGTTTGTCGTCAGAGTGTCATTTGAAAAGAGAATTTGCGCTTAACTGGCCCTCCCAATCGTCCCATTATACCTAATTAACTACATGTACTCTTCGCAATAACTGCAGTTGTTCCTGTCCCACTGCCAGGAAATATTGAACGTGTTTTGTTTGTCCCTGAGTGAGGAACAGGACATGGGTATATCACACAGTGGTCTCCCCATCTGACCCCGATGGAGCAGCAGCACTCCTGCTTGGTGATGTTGGTGGCCAGGACGCTGCCACAAAACACGGTATCATCCAGGTTCAGGTAGTACTCCTTCTTCTGATCTGCTGCCATTTGTGGTGCTTCCGGTTGGGGAGGAGGGCAAACATGATGAGAGGTCAGCATCTGACGTGCCCTTGGAAACAGATTGCTAAGAGTCATTACCCAGCAACAACAGAAACATAATGAATAAAGCAATTGTGTGACAATGATGTCATGGTTTGCTGTAAGATCATTGCACTTGTTAAGCTCTGATGTCATCACCTATTCTTTTTACAGTCAAAAGGGAGCATATTTGGGTATTGCTGTGATATATTAGCCAGCAATATCTTTTATTTCTTTGTCATTCCAGCTCAGCAACAACATTTGTCAGCATTCACACTCACAACTACAGTGGGAATTTCCATTTTTAGTCCTTAAAAGGGTTTAAAGGTCTCCAGAATTGGTTTGATGTGAGTTGATCCTGAGTCTGGCACACAGAGAGGAATTGAATGTTCCAGCCTGGTTAAAGCTTTGAGATGAACGTGGGCATCAAGAAATGCAGGAGGAATAAGAAGAAGCTTACTCTCGCAGCTGTGTTTGTCCTCCGACAGAATGTAGCCGTGATGGCAGACACACACACACACACATACGAGCCCGGTTTATTCTCGCAAGAGCCGTATGGCTGGCAATGACTCCAGTCGGATGTGCATTCGGCAACGTCTGAAAGTCAAATAACCCGTGATGTAACGTTATGATTCCAATGTAAACACCAGCCGAAATAGGGTTTGGTAGATTAAAGAAAGAAAACACTGGCTTGTTGATACACTGTATGGTCAGACATTTTAAACATTGAAACCAAACTGAGTCAGTAAAAACGTTCTTCCCTTTTATACCCACTGATTTTTGTCCTATGCTTAAAAAGATATTTTCAAAGAATAATATGTGCAAAGTGCTTGTGTGCGTTGTGCCACATGTGATTGTGTGTGCATCCAGGGGTCGGTGCGTCCCAGTAGTCAAAGCCGCATAAAGCTTAAGATCATGCCCAAGGTGAAGAGGGAGAAGGAAAAGCTCCACAAGCAGAAGTCAAACCGCTCGCTCGCTCTCAGGTTGGAACAGCCGATAAAACACACCCAAAGTCATCTAGCAGACAAATTGGAATGTGGACTGTTGTTTTGAGCAGGTTACTTTGCTTCCCTCTAGTGGCCTGGTGAGGTAAAATTTGCAGCTGCATGGCCAGCTACTTGAAGCTGGCCATGAGAACATGCGTGCTTGCACACTGCCGATGTAGGTTGCGACATTAACATAATTGGATGTCAGCGTGCCAGCTCCGATTGTTTTCAACACAAAGTAGCATGCGTAGTGATTTAAAAAAAAATAAAATAAATGAATACCTCTCTGACATTTTCAATCCAAAAAGTATTTTATACATGATCATTGGCGTTCATTTCAAGTTTACTGTGTCTGGGCTCGCACTTTACAGACTCCTTGATGGGGGAAATGTGCGTGTACACGCGTTTACGACAAATTAGGTGAAGAATATGACTTTTTATTTGTGATGAACTATTAAATATATAATGTAAAAATGCACGCCCATCGATGTGATCCATGGCTGTGGCGTTCCTGCTCCCGTGTCCACTGATGCGCCGGGCCAACGTGTTACCATGGTAACCACGTTAGCCATTTGAAGCTTAAAGCCCAAGCTTAAGTCGACTCATGAACCACTTATTGATGAAGATAAAATGTTTGTGTACAATGTGTAACTTTTTGAAATTGTATCATCAACTTGTTCTGAACATATGAATGAAATGTGTATATGGGTTTTAAAAAGAAAGCTCATGTATATTTAATTTGATCAATGATTGTTTGAACGTAATTTAATGGGGTTAACAATGATTCCGCAATGCAGGGTGTTTGCACGAGTGTGTGCTTGTTGCCATTTTTTCCGTCATGTAACAAAGATAAGCTTTGGAAATTAAAATGACTTGATGTTGTGATAAATGTGCGTCTGCTGCTTCCAACGTGTCTGACTTAAAAGTAAGTTTTATTAATACCTGCATGTAAGTTTGTTCGGTTTGTATGAAAATGCTTGCCGCAGCTTCTCCCTACATACATTGTGACCAACAAAGCTGACACAATATGAAGTTGTCATTTCTCTTAATTGTTGATTAATGAAATGTTTCGAGTGAGGAGCTATAAAGGTGTTCTGTCATAAACTGACTCTGCCTGTTTTCCCAATACAACTCTGCTTTCAGCTGGACTATTGCATGACAGGCGTGCGTGTCAAATGCCTCAGTGTGTTCTGTATGTTGTTTGTGAATCCATCCAGTAAGGAATAAACCGTATTGGAAAACTAAGTGATTGTTGCGGTGCATTGTGCAAATAAAGTGAAAAATACCTCCACTTGTAAATAGAAAAGTAATGCACTTATACCCCAATTGTGGCCTCATGAGAATCAATGTAAACTAATTAAACAACTATGTAAAAATCGTCCTACATTTATGGCAAAAGCTGCAGAATCCAAAGTTTTTGAGGAATATTTGTTTTCTAAATTTCTTAGAAAATATAACATTCGAATGAAAGACTTCCATTGTGTGTAGTGACCCTGAACCATTGAGTTATTTCAAAAATAAAAACTGTGATGCAAATGAAACATATTCGACAACCTTTCCTCCTAGTACTAGTACAGCAGATTTCGGCGTCACGTGAATGACTTGAATCAAGCACGAGAAATGGACAGTTCTCGGACATAATTAGGACTTGGTCATCTGATTGGTCGCATTTGGCGCCAAAAGGTACGCAGACAAAACTGATTGGGTAATGCAACACATCTATGATTGGTTAATGCAAAACATCTAGTTCCGGTTTGGATCGCTTAAACGGGTGAGGCCAGTGCCGTTACTTTCGTCTTCATTTGTTCCAGCCAAGGTAAGCACGCTGCTTCACGCTCTCTAGCAATTAATGTTGTTTTTGCTGTGTATTGACTTATTTGAGCGTGTTTTTGACATGTTTGATTCGTCTTGTGAGTGATTTGACATGCGTTAATTTGTGCTTATACAGCTGAGTGAACATGCGGGGTCGTCGTTTTGTAGCGTAAGGTTTGAACTTTATTCGACGCCCAGATGCATAATTGGCTTTGTGGCGTCGCTGGCTTGTGTTTTTACACTTTGCGTGAGTGGGGTGAATGCATTTTTTGTTTTTTAGCGGTGTTTTAATGTACAATTGCCGTCGTCCTCCTGGCGGGACTCTCGCTTAAACATGACGTCACCGCGGCAGCTCCGCGTTCGTCATTGTTTAGCAAAGTTAGAACTTTGTTCGACGCCCGAATGCATAATTGGCTTCGTGGCGTCGCTGGCTTGGGGTTTTACACTTTGCGCGAGTGGCGCGAATGAGTCTCGAGCGTTTTCGTGGTTTTAGCGGTGTTGTAATGCACAATTGCCATCGTCCTCGTGGCGAGCGTCGCTTGAATATGACGTCGCCGCTGCTGCGACGTGGTCGCCATTTTGTTGAGCAAACTTTCAACTTTACTCGACGGCCAAATGAATAATGGACGACATGGCGTCGCTGGCTTGGCGTTTTACACTTTGCGTGTGTGGCGCGAAGTAGTTTGAGTGTTTACGTGGTGTTTTAGCGGTGTTGTAATGCACAATTACCGTCGTCCTCGTGGCGGGAGTGTCGCTTGAATATGACGTCGCCGCTGCTGCGACGTGGTCGCCATTTTGTTGAGCAAAGTTTGAACTTTACTCGACGGCCAAATGAATAATGGACGACATGGCGTCGCTGGCTTGGCGTTTTACACTTTGCGTGTGGCGCGAAGCAGTTTGAGTGTTGTTGTTTTAGCGGTGTTGTAATGCACAATTGCCGTCGTTCTCGTGGCGGGAGTGTCGGTTGTATATGATGTCAACGCGGTTGCCATTTTGAGCAATGTTTGAACTGTCGTATGTTTACTGTCTTACATTCTTAATTTTTAATTTCCAATTAACTGTATAGTCTGCTTTATGTAATTTTATTTGTCTCGACAGTTTCCCTCTCAGGTCTTGGCACACCAAATTCAATGCACAAATCGGCGATGTTTAATGTACTAACTCCCAAACCAAACTGAGTCAGTGAAAAGGTTATTCCTTTTTATACCTGCTGTTTACATGGCCTGTTTTAAAATTATAAAGAATGTCCATTTGCATGTTCCAAACTTGTAAGTGTTCAGCTCATTCAAACCAACCTGTGAACAACTCTGCTTCCCGAAATTTCAAAATAAGAGCCCGAAATTACAAATTTGGCTATAACTTTTTTATTTTCAGTGGATTTGCACTGTTCCTACTTATGTGAGCTCATTAAAACCAAGCTGTGACCAACTCCCCTTCCTCAAATTTGACAATTTCAAAATAAAAGCCTGAAATTCGTATTTTTGCCATAACTTAATTTTCAGTGGATTTGCACTGTTTGTACTTGTACGTGTTGAGCTCACTCAAACCAAGCTGTGAACTCCCCTTCCCCAAATTTGATGGAATTTGTAAATAAAAGCCTGAAATTCCAAATTTTGCTGTAACGTATGTCAATGGATTTGTACCGTTCCTATTTCTGTTCAGCTCATTCAAATTAAACTGAACAACTCCCCTTCCCCAAATTTCAAAATATAAGTCCGAAATTTAGCTGTAACTTGCTAAGTTGTCAATGGATTTACAGTTTCTACTTCGTGTTGGTTTGGGGAACTGAACTCTTCCCCACCAGGAATTGGGGGCATTGCCCCCTCTTCCTGAGGGAAAGGATGGTGCACGGTCCATCCACCCATGGTTCTGCTTACCATAACCCTGGTTATAATCCCTGGGGTATGCGGGCTGGCGGCCCCGCCCATAGCGGACCTGTCAAACCCCCACCTTCCATGGTATTTGTTTCTTTTATTTGAGTTCGCCTTGGCTATTTAAGTCATCTTTATTTTTGTTGTTTCTTATTAGTTTTGGTATCAATTTATGTATTAGAATGAAAGAAACCAAACAAGTCAATAAAACAAAAAAATCTGCAATTCAAAACAAAATACCTATAACAGCCTATTATGCGTGTGCCCTGACAACGTTTCGGCCTGTAAGGGCCTTCAGGTCGTGGCACACTTACTTTTAATAAAACAACAGCGACGCAGCTATACTCTTTGATGTTCTCCCTCCGAAATCCAAAACAAACTGAGGCTTCGAGGCTTGTCCGCCTTTTATATGCTCCTCTTTTTAAAACATTTTAACTTGTGTTAAAAGTAACATAACTTCAAATTAACCCCATGTTGTTGTCTTTTACTACTATATCCATTAAATAAACTATTTTAACTGTATTTAAACCATTTCATGACATCCACTGGATGTGTCCACTAATGCACTGTGCAGAGGAGGTAAGGATTGCGAAACACCCTGGCGTGCGTGCTTGTGTGAGTTGTGCCACACGTGATTGTGTGTGCATCCAGGGGTTGGTGCGTCCCTGTAGTAAAAGCAGCATGAAGCTTAAGATCATGCCCAAGGTGAAGAGGGAGAAGGAACAGCTCCACAAGCAGAAGTCAAACCGCTCGCTCGCTCTCAGGTTGGAACAGCCGATAAAACACACCCAAAGTCATCTAGCAGACAAATTGGAATGTGGACTTGTTTTGAGCAGGTTACTTTGCTTCCCTCTAGTGGCCTGGTGAGGTCAAATTTGCAGCTGCATGACCAGCTACTTGAAGCTGCTTTCACACAGCATTCCTTTTCCCCCCCTTTCCATATTGTCCCAATTTATTCTCCTTTCCTTTTTGAGAGCCTCACCCACCGAAATAGCCTTTGTCCTGAGAACATGCGTGTTTGCGCACTGCCGATGTAGGTTGCGACATTAACATAATTGAATGTCAGCGTGCCAGCTCCGATTGTTTTCAACACAAAGTAGCAAGCGTAGTGATTTAAAAAAAAAAAATAAAATAAAAAAAAATAATTAATACCTCTCTGACATTTTCAATCCAAAAAGTATTTTATGGGGTTAACAATGATTCCGCAATGCTGGGTGTTTGCACGAGTGTGTGCGTGTTGCCAGTTTTTCCGTCATGTAACTAAGCTTTGGAAATTAAAATGACTTGGTGTGATAAATGTGCGTCTGCTGCTGCTTCCGACGTGTCTGACTTAAAAGTAAGTTTTATTACCTGCATGCAAGTTTGTTCGGTTTGTATGAAAATGCTTGTCGCAGATTCTCCCTACATTGTGACCAACAAAGCTGACACTATGAAGTTGTCATTTCTCTTAATTGTTGATAAATGAAATGTTTAGAGTGAGGAGCTATAAAGGTGTTCTGTCATAAACTGACTCTGCCTCTTTTCCCAACACAACTCCGCTTTCAGCTGGACTATTGCATGACAGGTGTGCGTGTCAAATGCCTCAGTGTGTTCTGTATGTTTGTGAATCCATCCAGTAAGGAATAAACCGTATTGGAAAACTAAGTGATTGTTGCAGTGCATTGTACTAGTACTAGGAGGAAAGGTTGTCGAATATGTTTCATTTTCATCACAGTTTTTATTTTTGAAATAACTGAATGGCTCAGGGTCACTACACACAATGGAAGTCTTTCATTGGAATGTGATATTTTCAAAGAAATTTAGAAAACAAATATTCCCCAAAAAGTTTGGATTCTGCAGCTTTTGCCATAAATGTAGTACAATTTTTACAGTTTAATTTGCATTGATTCTCATGAGGCTACAATTGGGATTTAAGTGCATTACTTTTCTATTTAGAAGTGGAGGTATTTTTCACTTTATTTGCACAATGCAGACTTTGGCATCACGTGAATGACTTTAATCAAGCACGAGAAATGGACTGTTCTAGGACATAATTAGGACTTGGTCATCTGATTGGTCGCATTTGGCGCACACTAAGCTGATTGGTTAATGCAAAACATCTATGATTGGTTAATGCAAAACATCTATTTCCGTTTGGATCGCTTAACCGGCTGAGGCGAGTGATGTTAATGTCTCCTTCATCTGTTCCAGCCAAGGTAAGAACGCTGCTTCATGCTCTCTAGCAATTAACGTTGTTTTTGCTGTGTCTTGACTTATTTGAGCGTGTTTTTGACATGCTTGACTCGGGCACGCACTCAGAGTGTGATAGCCTCTTGTGAGTGATTTGACATGCGTTAATTTGTGCTTATACAGCTGAGAGAACATGCAGGGTCGCCATTTTGTAGCACAAGGTTTGAACTTTACTCTAAGGCCAGATGCATAATATGCTTCGTGGCTTCGCTGGCTTGGCGTTTTACACATTGCGTGAGTGGTGTGAAGGCGTTTCGAATGTTTTAGCGGTGTTGTAACATACAATTGCCGTCGTCCTCGTGGCGAGGATGTCGCTTGAATATGACGTCGCCGCTTCTGTGGCGTGGTCGCCATTTTGTTCAGCAAAGTTTGAACTTGACTAGATGGCCAAATGAATAACGGACACCGTGGCGTCGCTGGCTTGGCGTTTTACACTTGGCGTGTGTGGCGCGAAGGAGTTTTCGAGTGTTTCCGTGGTGTTTTAGCAGTGTTTTAATGCACAATTTCCATCGTCCTCGTGGCTTGAGTGTCGCCTGAATATGACGTCGCCGCTGCTGCGACGTGGTTGCCATTTTGTTGAGCGAAGTTTGAGCTTTACTCGACGCCCAAATGAATAATTGACTTCGAGGCGTCGATGGCTTGGCGTTTTACCATTTTCGTGTGGCGCAAAGCAGTTTTCGAGTGTTTACATTGTGTTTTAGCGGTGTTTTAATGCACAATTGCCGTCCTCGTGGGGGGACTGTCGCTTGTATATGAGGTCAATGCTGCTGCTTCGCGATTGCCATTTTGAGCAAAGTTCGAACTGTCGTATGTTTACTGTCTCAAATTCTTTTTTTTAATTTTTAAATTACCTATCAATTGTATAGTCTCCTTTATGTAATTTATTTTAGATGTGCTATATTAATGGGTATGAATTTATATTTCTAATAAAAATCCCCCAATCAGCCAAACTCTGCCTCGACAACATTTTCCCTTTCTCAGGTGTTGGCACACCAAATTCAATGCACAAATAGGCGATGTTTACTGTACAAACTGAAGGAACCTGTGTTTAAAATCACCTATTACTTCTGAGGTTCCATGCGTGTTCGTTTTCGTGGAAGAACTAAAATTATAACGCGTTAGAAGTCAACCAATTTATTCCTGACAGAGGAATCTATACATTTTGCAGAGCTCTGGGTTCAGCTGTCACCTGTCCTCTTCAACAGGTGTTTTGGTTTCAAAGCTGATATTTTTCTCCAAAAGCTTTTTGTCTTGCATCAGGAGTTGAAGGTTTTTAAAGTGCTTTTCAACATTTACTCCACTGCATGGACTGGAGAAAAGAACTGCAGCGCTTAAAACCATGTCATCTAAACCTTGTAATGTTGTTGCAGTTGTAAGAAGTCCAAACACGTGCATTGCAAGGTGGTAATGTTGTTTGGCACTGCAACACCAAAATATAAAATCTTAGTTACCATACAGATATTTATAAGATTTATTGATAAAATTAGCAACCAGTTAACAAATATGGATGACATTGTTCAAATTACTAATGAAAATAGTAATATTTTCTGCAAATGTCCTTGGCATTCTTCATCAAATGCCTCAAGCAACAGTGTAGGATAGGTACTTCAAAATCTGTGGATGTCCCCTTTCCACAAACTATAGAGTAGTATTGTTCAATGGTGCTATTCAAATTGGTCTTTATAAATGAAAGACACAGTGCTTGCATTAGCACAATAGAAGCATTACTGGTGCCTGCATCGCTCTCTGTCCATACATCCTTGAAACGTGTCAAGAAAATACTTGACCGAGGCAGTGGTGTGTTCACAAGTCAAGTAGGGAAGGGTGAGGAGTTTTTCAATGAATTCTTCACAACAAGCTCATACACATAGAATGGTGGGGAGCATTTTTCCTTCTTTACGATGCTGCCAGTGGCGTCCAAATAGAGGATGTCTTCTCTGGTCCTGTCACGATAAATGTCAATACAGTACACCTTTGGGGAATAAAAATACTTTTTGGAGCACATCTGGCTTAAGTCTTTCTTTCCACCATGAAATGCAAACTTAAGAGCTCATTGTTGTGCAGACGACTTTTTTGCTTCTTTTCCCACAAAATGGTTTTCAATACAGGAGGTGTGAGTGCCTCATCTCTGCAGCCTGATTCCATGACTGCTTCGTCCAATTTCAGAAGGTTTCTTAAGTAGAGAGATCTGGGCAATTCTTTTTGTAATTTTTGCTCAAGTGAATCCCTTTCTCTTCCTCTCACAGGTCTTGACTTTAGTTCAATGCGATTGTGGATGCTCATACCACCCTTGAAATGTACAGTGTCTTAAAAAAATCCTTTGCTATCTATTGTGACGGTGACTTCAACAGGACAGTTCTCAAATTGACAGTAACACAGACACCAAAATTCCAGGTCTTGTCTTATTGAGCCAAGTGTCTTAGTTCTGTCTTTTGAAAGCTATTGAACAGTATGGATGGATGGATCTAATTCCTTTGGAAATAATGCCAGTCAAGGCCCTTGAATCCTCTGGGTTTTCTCAATTTCTGTAATGAGGCCCAGTCCTTTTGGTCAACTAAAAAATAGGTTGGACCGGAAGGCACTTTTATCCTTATGAATGCATCGTCTTCTGTCGACAAGTCAGGATCACGGTCATTGATACTGGTTCCCTATAGAATAAATAGGAAAGCAAAAATATATTAATGGTTTTGTAATATTTTCTAACCTATACTTCATAAGTATGCCTCACAGTTCTGAGGACCAGGGTTCAATTCCCGGTCCTGCCTGTGTGGAGTTTGCATGCTCTCCCCTTGCCTGCATGGGTTTTTGCCCGGCACTCCGTTTTCCTCCCACATCCCAAAAACATGCATTAATTGGAGACTCTAAATTGCCCGTAGGTGTGAGTGTGAATGTTTGTTTGTAGGGTTAGGTGAGGGGAACTGAACCCTCCCTCTCCCAGTATAGGGGAAATAATTCCCCTTCCGGGATCGGGGGGGAGATGCACGGTCCATCCCCCTACGCCATCTCCCGTCTCCATTTCCCCATTCCTGGCGGCGTGCCGGCTGGCCCCGCCGGTCATAGCGTACCACTCTACACCAGTCATCTTTGTTTTAATTTTCTTTTTTGTATTTCAAAATGAATTGTATAGAGTCGCCTTTGTTATTTATGTAATATTTTTCATCTTAGGGTTAGGTGAGGGGAACCGAACCCTCCCTCTCCCAGTATAGGGGAAATAATTCCCCTTCCGGGATCGGGGGGGAGATGCACGGTCCATCCCCCTACGCCATCTCCCGTCTCCATTTCCCCATTCCTGGCGGCGTGCCTGCTGGCCACGCCGGTCATAGTGGACCACTTTCCACTCTCCACCAGTCATCTTAGTTCAAATTTTCTTTTTTGTATTTTCAATTGAGTTTTATAGAGTCGCCTTTGTTATTTATGTAATAATTTATGTTTTGGACGTGCTATTTATTAACAGTTATGAATTTGTAATATATCTCTAATTATAACAACAAAAAACAAAAAAAGAGAAAATCCCCCAAAAAAACAACTTTTGTCGACCAAACGGTGTGCCTTGACAACGTTTCGGCTCTAAGGAGCCTTCCTCAGGTCCTGGCACACTGAATTTAATAAATGCACTGTAAAAATAAGTGATGTTGACTGTTCAAACTCCCAAACCAAACTGAGCTAGTGAAAACGCCCACCCCTTTTATACCCGTTGTTTTTTGGTCCTATTTTGAAAAAAGATCTTTTAAAAGAATATGTGCAAAGTAAAACCCACTTTAAATTAACCCCATAATTGCCAATCCTTCTGCATAATTGCCATCTTGCAATTGAACCTTTGTCCATGTATTGATATTTTAACCTTATAACTCGTTTAATAACATTTTAATAATTGTATAGTTTTTTTGGCTTTTTATGCTGTTTTATATTTTTTAATGTATTTTACCAATTGTTTTGCTTTTTTGGGTCTTTTTAACTTTTTGTGATGTAATTGTAATAAACTTTGTTCCCCCTAGGGTTAAAGTTGGAAATAGGGATAGGAATGAAGTGGTTAGGGTTTGAAGTGGTTAGGGTTTAAGATTAGGGGTTGGAAATGGGGATAGGATAGGACTAGAGTTAGATAGGGATGTGAGTGGTTAAGGGTTAGGGTTAGGGTTAGGGTTAGGGTTAGGGTTAGGGTTAGGGTTAGGGTTAGGGTTAGGGCTAGGGTTAGGGGAGTGAAACCGAGCCTCCCCCTCGGGGGAAGAGCGCCCCCGAGAGGAAGAAAATGCACTGTCCATCCCCCAAGCTCCACACTATAGGGTTTAGGGTTAGGGTTAGGGTTAGGGTTAGGGTTAGGGTTAGGGTTAGGGTTAGGGTTAGGGTTAGGGTTAGGGTTAGGGTTA